>NW_025110149.1:381097-472681 GCF_011392965.1 Frieseomelitta varia
TTTTTTTTGCATCGCCAAATTTACCAGAAACGCAAACGTCAGCATTTGCAAAGATAGTACGCGAACGATTACGAGGTATCTCGTCGTCGACTCGAGGCTCGGCGAGGTTAATTCCAACGACTTCGATTCATGCGAGTGCCAGGGTATGCTGACCCTAATGCCGAACACTGGCAACTATCTCTTGGCCGACGACCAGCCGCGCTAGGCATTCGTTTCGCGGTCAGCCTCTTGGTCACTGTCTCCAAAATAATTCGCCGCGACTACCTAACTATCGTGTACGTTTCTCAGATTCTTCTCTCAGCTACTTTCACGGCTCGGCTCGGCTCGACTCGGCTCGGATCGGTTGTGGGAAATAATCTATCACCCAGGGGCTTCGTTTCGGTGCGGCACTCCATCCTAAAGCACGGTCTGCCGTGCGATGAAATTGGAGCTTAGAAGAATTTCCACATTCGAGGAGAGGGCAATCCCTCCCGCAAGAAAGCTTGCAACGGGGAATTCTTGCAACGAAAGGGTCCGTTTCTCAAGAAAGGCGTTTCTCAAGAATTACGACAATAATAAGAAATACAAAAGTATCAAGAGAGAGGAATTCCAGCAACGTCCAGTAACACAGTGACAAGCACCGAGGAGGAGTTTCATTCAGTGAAAAAATTGTTTTGGAAATAGGACACAAACGGCGAGCAGCTTCGAGGGAATTAGTTTCGCTTCAAACGATCTTTGAGTCGGTAATTTTTAGTAATATTCAGAAGTGTACCAGAAATAAACTCATAATTTGTATAATTGCTTTTTGAACAATGAGAATATATATTATAGACTGTGGCTGTTCGTATTAAAACATATTAAAACATTAATAAGAGTCGAATATGATAAAATAAAAAGTCAAACTCATTGACTCTTGTCAGAATTCACTGTGAAATACAGTTCCATTTATACGCTGTTTTTGTGTGTTCTACCGACAAAGACGAAATTAAAAATTCATTATTTTTCTCCACTTTGTGTGCAGAAATTGCATTCTACGTTTAAAAAGGGCGTATGAATTTTCAATGAAACGTGAATAATCCGAGAAATATAACGATGTAAAAAGTAAATACGATAATGCCTCTCTGTTCGATAGAATTACTAAAAGTGGAAAAGTTACGTACGTCTAAATCAGTTAAATTAACTCTGCATTTATCGAGCACAGTGTTTTTAACACAGTCAGAAATTGTATCGCAAAGTACAATAAATAAAATTTATTTAACGTTGCACAATTTCGATAAAAAGGACAGTGAATCTTAAATAAGTAACATTTACATGTACATTACGTATTTTGTCACTAGAGAAGAGAAACAATTAATAATTATAATACCGTGAGAAACATTAACATGTATAAATGTAAAATTTACGTGTTTATATCAAAGGTATGTCATATTAATATATTATATAAGCAAATAAATTCGTTCGTTAACAATTCTGCCTATTAAAATTATCCAATGCCCAATCGAGAGACTTTGGATTGATTGCGCGCCTCATAAAATTCTGATTGCTTACAGAAACGTGCAGAGAAATACTCGGGCAAATCCCGATGCATCTCGCGTGTCGCATATTAATCCACAATTATACCTACGTGTTCCTATCTCTTTCCTTCCGCCGATTCAGCGTTTCCTCACGTTGGAAACTTTGCAAATTACCCCCGCAATCTTCCCGTGAAACAACCCCCGCGTCTCTGTGCTTAACTATTTTCTTTATCTACCAGTCCTGAAGGAGCTGAATCGTAAACAAGGGAAGATCCGCAACAGAAAAGACGTTGGTAACATATTTAAGGGCAAATGAATCGCTTTGCACTAGAAACAACCCGATCCCAAGGAACTATACGGTTCAGGTTCGCCTAAGAAGCTCCTGGAGCAGCGTTACGAGAGCCCGATTTCCATTCGAATTAAACGATCACTGCAATCCTACCCCCTTCGTCGATCACCCCGTGGCATCTTCAGAAGAATCTTTATGCCTTTTCGAAGCCGACCATTGGCGCATTTTTTGGGAAAACTTGAAAATGCGTATTAAAGGTGCGTATACTGCGAAATATAGAAAATAAATTTCGAATAAATAGATTAACTCTGTAAGTCAATGAAATTTCGACCTTTCGAATGTAAGAATTTCTTTTTTTACAGGCAAGACATCATTTCAACGCTTCTCGTTGAACGAAATTTACGAAGGCTAAGATTGATCGGATTGAAGTCGGTCTTTATTGATTATTATTAACGTTTATTATTAACTTCGATTTTTAACTTTTATTTACAACACTAAGGATTACTAAAGTGGTTAAAATGACCAAATTATAACTTTTGTTAGACATTTTATATAGGTAAAACAATGTATTAAGATTTAAATAACTTTTCGTAAAATATGTAAATAAAAGCTTGTATACGCCATAGTATTACAAAGTTATTCTATTTTTTTGTCTCTGATGAAAACTTGATATTTTAATCGTCGGTAGTTCTAGCGTTAATTTTCACATTTCTTTCGATGAAAGAGTGAAAATTCCTGTAATCTTTCATAATTTAATAACAGTTGTCCAGGTTTCACGAACACTCTGTAATACTTGCTGGATAACACTTATCAATAATGTTTAACGATACAAAACGATTTAAACTTTGGGGAATGTAATATTCCCAAAGTTTGCTAAAGAAGAGTCAATGAAGAGATTTCAATTGAAGAGATTTCGAAGAACAAGATTCTTCGGATCGGATTGCAAGAACTTCGAGAGTAATTTCTCGAAGGTACACACGTTCTTCATATTTTGTCAAAACTTCTCTATACGCTACGTCTCAAATATTTGTGTTTCAGACAAACGTATATTCAATCTTTCGAAAAATACCGAAACGAGAAATCACGCGTTTCAACAACGATTCACCATGTTTTTACGAAAATAAAGAAATTTCTTCGCGACAGAGTGACTTCACCAAGTTGAAAAGAATGCAAAAAAAAAAAAAAACCGTGACAGATTTAAACACACGAAAGAATCCATTTTTACAGTCTCGCAACAGAATATCGAATCAACAACAATTCAATTTCATCGAAACGATTAAAACGGTCGTTGGACAAGGATAAAAATTATTTAAACCATGTAATAAATATCTACCGCCGCTTTCATTCAAAAAAAAGAAGGAAAAAGAGAGTATCGAGCAGCTTATGAAAAAACAAACCAACACAGCGCTCCGACCCCATGAAAGAGAGCAACGAGCCGTGGATAACGGTGAAAATTATTCGAACGATGAAATAAATACCATTATTTTCCATCCATCTAATTCGCCCTCTCAAAAAAAAAAAAAAAAAAAAAAAAAAAACACCCGTTTCACGGTCTCCCAAAAAACGAATGCAGCCCGGCTCAACCAGCACGCGCGTTTCAATTTTAAACTGTCACAGTATTAATACGTCGGTGAACGAGGCGCGCTGTAACTTCCACTAACTAATATGATTCAATCTAAATCGATCCGGAATCCAATTTATCGCGATGGCAGTTTGCACGTGTGTGGCAGCTCGTGAATGACAAAAAAAGAAAGAAAAAAGGAGAAAAAAAGGGGGTGAAAACGTGTTGAAGGAAAAAAAAAAGGCGAAGAGGAGGGAAAAAACAAGAAAGAGAAACAAAGGCATGGATAACAGTTGCATGGGTGAGCGTCCTAGGTATACGTATCGTTTGCTGTTATTTACGCTGTTATTTTTCGCGACAATTGTGGCAATCGTGTCCTGCCACGAGACGCATCATACGTCCAAACGAAATTCCTCTGTTTATTTACATATGGATACACACGCGCTCGTCGAGCGTACGTACACATATACGTACGCGGTATTTAAATTTGCGCGCGCCCGCGCAACGCACGGGGAATATAACATTTGCGGCCGAAATGGAACAACGAACGCGGGAGAAAGAGGTTTCGTTGGGAAAGAGTAAAAAAAAAAAAGAAAAAAAAAAGAAAAAAGAGACACACACGAGCCAACTCCACCCGACTGGATTTCCCTGTTTCGAATCTCTACGTCCGAGCACACTCGAACCTTTCAAAATTCAACGCTCTGAAATACCCTCAAGATACTTAAACCCCCGTCAACAAGAATATTCGACCGATATGAAAAAGCGGATCGGATGTTTTCAACATCCGAAAATCTGTTATCCCGTCGAGTAAATTTGGAAAAATTTAACGTGAAACTCCATCCGTTCTAAAAAAAAATGTTGTGTTTTGTTAACGCTTTCGCATTACGCCGACGTGGCGGTACTTTGAGGAAAAATTAAGAATCTGTGTCTGTATTTTGTCAGAGAAATAAATCATCGAATTGAATTTGTTTCTTCTGATTCTGTGATTTTTCTTCCTTTTTTTTTTTCTTTTTCTGTGAGTAATTAATACGAGTGCACGATTATAATTGCTTGCAGTAAAAGTTAAATAAAATACCCGTGTGTTTTGCAATTTCCAATTACATTTTACTCCATTCACAAAATTGCGTCAAACAAACATAGAACGTGTAACGGTAATTATACTTTACAACACAATTTACTGAATTTTCTACGAATTTTTAGATGAGAAAGACGTGAAAAAGAAACGACTGACTGGTTTCGCATCGCGGCGGTCGAATCATTAGCATCGCGCTAGCAAGCACCAAATTAGGAACCAGAATAGAAAAGAACGTCGGAGATGTTTTTCGCGGGAGCCAACAACCGCGATCAATAATTCTCTCCTCCATTTTTTTCTCGTCTCAACGCGAATCAATTAACCACCCTCGTGCCAACCCTTCCGCCACAACGCGATAAATTACCAGTGACATAGACTTCAATATACATATATGTATGTACATATATATATATATATATATATATATATATATATATATATATATCGCGCACGGACGAGATTTGGCTATAACGAGCGAAACGACTGGCTTCGAAACTCGAAAGGCTGGATAACCGCCTCTGTCGGTGAAATGTGAAGATGAGTGGCCGACCACCCTATTCCTACTACCACTACTGATTGCGCCACCGTTCCTCATCGCTGGTCAATGGTTCCGCGGCTGTTCTAGCCGGCGGAACAGATACGGGACAGAGAACGAAGGGCGTGGAACATAAATTTCTAACGTATTGATACTTGGAGGGGTTCCGAGCATTTTCTTTCACCGTCGCGTTCGTTTTCGCATTGTCCAGCCGGCTCCCTTTATCACGTGATCCTTGATCCTCGAGGAGGGAGATCCTTTTGTGGCCGAGGCTCCATCGATCCCGCCACCCAACGTCCCCGCGTTTAATTAGATGGTCTCGTTCGATTTGCTGCCAATTTCGCGTCTGTTTACCGATTGATCACCCGGTTTCGCGACAATTGTCAGTCGATTGTTTGAAACAGATCTCTATGGGAGGATATTTGAACAAAAAACCGACAATGTGCGTACAATATGCAAAAGATATAAAATATTCAAAGTAGAGTATTGTTACATGAGATAATCATGGAACAAATTTTTATTATTGTTCCATGTCTTTGGTTACATTTGTAGAGATATAAAATTGCAGAATCATTTGCAGTTTAATTGTTAATGAAAGGAAATCGAAGAAGGACCAATCGATTCACAATATTAAATTCTATCTTCCGGTACTGTGGCTGAGAAAGGAAATTTCAAAGATTCGCTCGATATATTTTTATCGCTGCATCTTCCATTTTATAAAATTTGAAAAAAATCGAAGTATCCATTTTACTATTTGATCCTTGATGGATTAATGTCACGTCGCGTGAAATCGACTAAAGAGAGAATTTATGTGCAAACGTAAATTAAATCTGAGCACAATGCAACGAAACCTGGACGTAACATTAATTCAGTATTATTGTAATACTTTTTCAAAACGAATTAAAAAAGAAAAAAACTTCGTCAATGGCGAGATGAAGAAGTTTGATGTGTATCCCGCTTTTTTTATCGTTTGCACATCAGCGAGAAAAGTATCACATCGAGACAATATATATCTATATATCCGATTTATTAAAAAAATCTCATTGAAACTTTAGCAACGAAACTTTCTGCTCGGATCGGATGTTGCATCTCCTTCGTACGTAAGGAATGGCTTCGCAAACGATTTTTTGATGCAACGATGTGAGGCAAGTTCCTCGCGAACTTCCCCCGAAGAATCGTCTGGACGTCCATCAATCATCGCAACTTTCAATTAAGCCGAGTCTCTTCATTGTCTCGCTGTGAAATAGAGGGAATCTTAAAGCGCTAATTACTCGCCGGAATGAATGAATGACTCTCGTCGCGGAAACGAAGGAACGAACGGTTCGTTTAATTTTCACCCGGGACAAAACGAAAGGCTGCAAAATAAAAAACAAAAAAAATAAAATAAAATGGAATAAAGAACAGAGAAAAGGGAGGGGGGAGGGGGAGGAAAGGTCGAACATGGTTTATTTTTAAACGGGAACGCGATGACAGCGGTGAATACTATCCGCATTAAATGCATTAAATCCGGCGTTCAAGCCGAAATCTATATATTCGCCGCGGTACGTGCAGCGCGTGGAAAGTTAAAAATTTATAGTTCATTAAATCGTCAGCGCCATCTAAAGTTCACTAATTAGCTATGTGATATTCGAATGCGGTAATTAACAGGCGAGCAGAGTACGTTAATATGGAAATTAACGAGGAGATGGGACGCAATAAAGAACGATAAGAGTCGCCAGTTCAACTAGAATTGAATAGAAAAACACGAGCATGCTCGGTTTTATCCTATCCCGGGTCAAACGCACGCGACTGATTCGAACGTTCGGTCGGACATTTTCAGTCATAACGAACGAATATAAGGTCACTAACTTATCCTACAAATTTCCAACGATTATTTTTAATTTATAATGCTGGGACGAGCGTTGGCTCGTTCGGGAAGTTCGTTGCAAAATTTTGAAACAATTTATAGAATTAGTACGCTGTTAAGTAACATCTTTACCGTTTGTTTCGAGAAACTTTTTGTTAATTATGATTCCTTCGAGAAAGAAATTTCCGTGACTCCTCCCTGAGAGATATTGCTTCTCTCGGTAAAATGAATTACCTCATTTAAAATTTCGTCGGGCAGTATTAACTGGATTATTTTCATTAGGAAAACAGTGTTTTGCCCTGTCTTCTTAAACAAATACTCGATTGATAAATTGTAACAACTTTGTACACGCAATTTAAATACACGATAAATAATTTGGAATTATATATTCTATATATTATATATAGGATATATGGAAGAACGCCATGAACTTACGAAACAATCTAATAAAACACTCCGATGGAATAGCTTGAATCTTGAATTAGAACCAGGAAATACGTAGAATTTAATGTGTAATGATATGATATAATATTAGCTGCTTCGGCGCTAAATTAAATTTTAGAGTGGTCAAAGCTCGCGTGTTTATGAGACCAGTTTGTATAAAACAAATTAGACAGGGAGCTGAAACGTAGGTTGAAAAGGTACTGCACACGCTAAAAGACAATTAACGACTTTCTCTACGCTAATTGATCCACCATTCAGTCAATGGCAGTTAATTACAAACTGTATGGTGTTGAACTTCTGACTAATTGATTTAACAAGTTGTTTCGAAAGGTGGACAATCATCCGCACATTCCAACTCCGATAGAACTTCAAAATCAATGACTTTGAACTTTGCCACTCGCGTATGGTCAGGTACACGCAACGAGAACAGAATGTAGTTTGTTTCTAAAGTGAACGCTGAATTCTCTGTAATGAAGCAGTAGAAATTACCAGTCGTTAATTATTCTGCGCGCTTTCGTTTGCGTCGCTGAACAAAATTCTCCTTCGAACGTATCGTTGTGTTTGAGTATTCACGAACTAATCATATTACAGAATTATCGCGATTTATTATATCTACGAAGTTTGAAAAATTCGAAATCTCATTTGAACATAATATATCATATCTGTCAATAAATGATTATGACTCACTGTTGATTGCGCCCCTTTTAAATGTTGGACATCTATAGCAAGCAGAGGTGATGTTTTACCTGAAAACAGAACGATAAAAATATGTTAATTGATGCGTGATTATAACAGATACATATAATGAATTTCTTTAGAAAGTTTCAAGTAAATTCTAAATCAGAGTGATAATTGTTTTACGTATAACCATTAGAAACTAACTACTTCATACCTAATAACCACAATCCATTCCTAAATTCCATTTAAAAACACTGTGAATTAGTGAGCTGAAAATCACGATGACGTAAGTCTAAAAATTTGATAGTAATTTTCCTCATTCTCATAAATAAATAAGTTCACACTTCATAATCAGCAGACTTACACCGTTGAGAAAATATGAGAAATGTTTTCAACATTTCATGGAAACGTCAAAGCGATTCTTAGTCCTCCAATTATTTCTGAACGCTCCAAAAATATACCAAAAATGTAGAAGATCGAAAACATGGAAAAAGTGAAGGGCGAATCTAATCTAAGAATTTCCAAGTTCGTATCCGGAGGAACAAGTTCAAGAACCAGCGGTCGAGAAATCTTCCCCGGCGAATCGTAGACCCTCGTCGGTTGGGCGCGAAAAAGGGGCAAAGACTTCGGTTTCATATCGGTCGAAGGAAGTTGCGGCGTTAAAATTTCAACGAGTCTCGCTCGTTCCGAGGCGCGCGCGCGCGCGCGTATGTATATATACGCTCACGTACACATTGAGAAACCCGTCAGCGAAAAAGTTCAGCTTCTATAAGCGGAGAGTAGCTAGCCGCGAGAATACGGACCGTAGAGTAGGAAAAGAAACGAAAAGAAAAAGAAGAGGGAAGAGGGTAAAGAAAATAGTAAGAACGGCGAAGAAAAAGAGGGACAGAGAGAGAGAGAGAGAGAGAGAGAGAGAGAAAGGTAGGAGGGGGGAAGAGAATCACGCTGCAGCTCGAAAAAGGATACGTTCTTATAAGGCGTATCGGTGAAACTAAAGGTAACGACGTAACAAGTCTTCTACGTGGACCTAATTCGAACCACGCTAAACCGATAGCTTACACCGTGCTGAGGGTGGCGGTAGCGCCCACGCGCGCCAGCACCCATCAACCCTTATCCCACCCCTCGCGTCCGCAGCGGGGTCGGGGAAGGGCGAACAGGGTGAAGAGGGTAGGCGAGAAACGGCGTTGTTCCTAAGTGGGCGGAGTGCCTCGAGCGATTCAGAATTGAGTTCGTGTCTTGAGTCTCAACCGACTAAGAATCTACCTTCGGGCCCGAACTTCTCCGCGTAAAACGGCAGGGGGCAGGGGGGAGGGTAGGGTTACGTATGTGGTTCCGTTTCCAACCTAGCTTTCCGTGCGGAGGTAAAGATATTTAGATCTTCACGCTGCTCGACAGCCGTTGATGGTCCAATCGAGCCCCGATGTATCAGCCGTTCGAAAGTTGGCTCTTTCTGGGTAGACACAACGCTCCGTACTTTCGTCCGAATATTTTGTTTACCTTTGTCTAGATAATACGCGCCCTCTAGATTTCTTTTATTCTTAAATTTTCCACGTTGTCAAATAGTAACTATATATATAGTGTGATAAGTATAATAGGACACGTATAATGCAATAAGTATTATCACTATGTAGTAATACTAGTAATACAGTGACATTACATGTAGTACTACAGTGTAACTTTATTAGTACTATATAATAACTATATAGTAACTACATAGTGGATAATCGAATAATGATTGATAAGTAGACTGCGGATTTTTATACATTTATAAGAAGATTGAAGATGTAAGAATGCACGAAATGTGTATAATTTACAAAATATCCAAAGTACGATATTCTCTATCATGATTGATAGAGAAAACAATTCTCTGAATTTTATTTATAAAACTATGAATTTGCATAAAAGTTCTAATAAGTTTAATAATAAAGTTATGGAAATTTAAAGGGAATCGAACTATTTATAACTTGATTGCTTGATACTTGACGAGTCAACGAAGAAAATTGAAGTGTTTTGGTACGACTAGTATTTGATTGTTATTGTGCGTGTATTCCCGCTGTACTTAGGTTTTCAACTTTCCAGACGTTACTTTGAACGATACTGAATGAAGAGGCGAAGCTCTGCAGCTTTTGGTCTCTTTGTTGCTGTTTGCGTTTGCGAAGAGGGTGACTTAATTAGCACGCATCCAACAGAGAATGGCTAATTCTTTGTTTAAAGTTCTCAATTACAGAGTCGTTAGCCTTTGAACTAAACAACTTTAGCATGTGAATGAAATTATTGTATAGATTGCGTGAATGAATATTCTGTTTATTATACCGAGCAAAGTCGCTGACTATTAATTTAATGAGTGGAAAGCTTCGTAATCTAAAATAATGATCTTCCGTCGCTGAGAACTTACGAAATTTAACGTGTTACGTGTTTCAATCTTAAAGTTTAGATTAATTATCATTTCTTATTAATTCCCGAGTTTCATCACGTGAACGTGCTGGATTAACGTTCCAGTAAGAAGATCTAGAAAATAATGTTCGAAAGGAACGCCGTCACTTTTTTGCTTATGAGTTATGGAACTGATCGCGCGGCTGAATGACATTGAAACTTCGGCTTCGTTCAAGTTTAACCAATACCTGTGCTAACAAGCTGCGCAAGTGTATACGTTGTATTGGTAACTTCCGCCGTAGCATTTCCATTACATCAAAATTCAAAGCTCAAAAATTGAATTTCACCAGGCGAAGGCTGCCAATTGTGGTCGAAACTACTTGCGACTATGGATGAAATTTGCATCGTTTGCGGTCCAGCAGCAGACAAAGCATGCTTGCCACCTGCCGTCGTTGTCTGGATGTAAGTGTGGCTGTTGGTCACAGAACCCTCTCTCTTCAGAAATTTTATTTATTTTTATTGTTACGCTCGTGGAGTATGTATGTGAAGTTGTACGTGTTCTTTCTTTTCAGCATTGTTTTGGAATCCAGACAGCATACTGTTTGCGTTCATTAAGTTGATTTTCGTAACCCTTTCACACACAAACACACACACACACACATACATCACAATCAATTCGGCTTCGAGCTTCAAGTCGATGTATTATTCAACAGTGCTTTTAGTCACGAAATTCCAAGCGATTTTACACGCTTGCAAAATCCACCATTTCATATGCCATAATTCAATATATTCAAACAATTCCTCCGCCAATCTTTACACCAATTTCCGTTCCCGCGAATCATGCACCAAGATTCTCCCTTCCTTCCTCGCTGTGTATTCATTTTTATGAAAATTGAAAATTCTTCCGCCCCTTGGACCTTGTTCGCCAACGACGTTCGCCCATCCATTCGAAAATCGTCGGAGAGTCAAAAGCTGCGCGTTCAATTTCCCAGCCGTAAGTCAGATCGTAGGACAGAGGTCATTTTTATCGAAATTCCGCGGCCGGGGCACGACCCCTCGAAGCTGATGAACGCGGTCCACCGGCTCGTCACGGTGAAGATCATCGTTGCGATATTGGAACGCTCCACCGATGGAATTGCTCGTGCCTCTGTTCGTGTGTCACGTTTTGATAGCCGCTTCGAGGCAAACGCTTCGACTTCAATTCTTGCCGACGAGCTTGAATAACGTGATGGATTCCGTTTCGATCTCGAATTCCGACCAGAGAGAGAGAGAGAGAGAGAGAGAGAGAGAGAGAGAGAGAGAGAGAGAGATTGCCGTGAGAATTGTTACTCCGCGGATCGTTCAACTTTTCGCGTGCTTTTATCGTATGGGAATCGAATTTCGATCAAAGAGTTTTTATCTGGCTGTACAGACGTGTTAAAATCATGACGCTCTGTTGACGTTATGTAGAAAAGGGTTGTTGGAAATTGTTATATTAAAGGATGGTGAGAAGCAGAGAGATGAACTTGTGTTCAGTATGTTCTTGGTTTCTTTCATATGTCTGGCTTCTAAATTGATTATTTATTAGTCATGTTAATTCACTGGATATCAAGATTATTAACGTTTCATTTGCAGTTCTTTTCAATCAATATGTACTGTCAAATTCTATTTTCTTACTGTTGGGACTGTGAAAGGCAATTCCAAAGGATCGTTAAAATTTAAAAACATTGTGGTATTAATAATACTGTGATAAATTATTGCCCTGAAGATATAGAGAAAAAATTAGCTTGTAATGATCTTTACACCTGTAACGCTCAATTTGAATTTTTCAAATTGCAAGTATGAAAAAAGACGTGTTGTAAAATTTCCAAGAAATAGAAATTTTTTGAAGATATAAAAGAAATTAGTCGTTACGCTAAAACGAATGAAATTCTCGCAGTTTATTTCGTTCAATTCCGATCGATTTAATTAACCTCGATTCCGTGCTTCGACAACTTTTAATATGCAAACGTGTCTAACTTTATGAACTACGTCTTGTACTTGGCTCATAAATACGCTAAATTGCGTAACTCTGATACTGAGGTAAGGTCAAAAACAAATAGCTGGTCCTTTGAGAGCCAAGTTCATTGTTCACCTCGCTGCTTCATGAATAGATTCTATTCTACGAAATAAATTTAGACTAAAATAGAGCTACGGAAAATCCCCTCTAAAGTAAGACGTATCATCCAACGTATACAACGAATAAATTGCAAGTTAACAGTTTAAGTCAAGAGCTTAAAACGAAAAAAGATATCTTGCACTCAATTCATGAAACGAACGTGTCCAAAATTTTCCTCGTGCATGTTAAACAGTTATACGGAATCCATGTTAATGCTGTTGCACGCAGAAATGCATATTTTTCCATTCCTAAAATACACAAAACTCAAACGCTCCTTTGCTTTGTGTAACGTAAATCGATATGAATGCTCACGATGTCATCGGATCGGGCAACGTGTCGATATTATGTTAAAAGGAATCGAAAGGAAAATGTTCAACCCCTACAACTGTCTACCAACAATTCTTCCTTCAATCTCCCATCGTTCCTTTTCGATTTTACGTCCTTCACGATTTTATCGTTTCTGTATGTGTCCCGACTAAAACTTTTATCGCTCATTTCCTTCGAATACCTTTCTTCCTCGTAAAAAAAAAAAAAAGGAACGATTTCCAATAGACCGAGTTTGGGCGAAAATTCGCGAAAATGCATCGCTGTTACGAATCTCGTCAATGTATATAGATATTGTTAAACCTGGTTACGAGTTTCTTTTCAAATAAAAGTAAATTTCTATTTTAGCGAGTTTTCCCGAATATTAAAAAAGACTGCCTATTATCATTTTTTGAGTACGACGTTTTCTTCCTGAAGAAATAACAAGAACTATATAATTTTCTCGACCTCGATTGATTTTTTTGTTTTAGCAACAAAATGAAGCTTTTATTAAAGGAACAGTAGCGAAATAGTCAAAAGTGGGGAAAAAATCATTAAACTCTAAAATAGAAAACTAGGAAATTCTGCGACTTCGATAAAAAGTTTGAACAATAAGTTATAATCGTTTTAAAATATTATGCTTCGTATATCATTCGTTATTAGTAGTTTAAAATACGTCCCGTATATTATGCACGAATACCAATAATTCAAATGACAGATCAAATCATAGATAATTATAACCAATACGAAAATGCACAAGCATATCTTCCAAACTTTAATAAAAGTCAACATTAATATTAAAAAACCCCAAAATTTGTTGTTCTGTCAAATTATAGAGATATATATTTTATAGAGAATATGATATTTAATAATAATAATAATATAATTATAGAGAATATGATATTTGCGCGAGTTATATTCTCAACACGTTACAATGTTACTAACTGAGTTCTAAATTAATTGTATTCTGTCCTAGGACTAAAACCTTTAGTGCCTCAATTATCTCAGCCCAAGAAGGACAATAGCAAGGCAGAGCCTTTGCTTGGGAAATGTCCTAACTTAATATTCTATGGATTCTAGTAGCACAGATGATAACGTACAGAAGAGATAGTTCAAAATGATCACTCAACGATTGGAAATTTCGCTGCAACCTACAAAAACTCCTTCTTGGTTTCGCAAGTCAATCTTTTGCGATAAAGTCACCTGCAATAGCCAAGAGAATCAAGTTCAGTTGCCTGCGATATAGTAGAACTATTCTCTGAGTTATAATATACAAGTTCACCGAATTGAAAAGACTCCGTTCAAAAGTTCCATTTCAAAGCTTGAAAAAAAAAAAGAAGAAAAAGAAAATTGGACGATACTTCGTACATCAAAGAATCCATGAATTGTTGGCACACGGACGATTGTATTGTAAAATTTTATTATACATCTATCGTCTATCTATTTTATTATATAGAATATTGTAACATAATAATATAATTTTATATAGCATGTAATATAATGTTGTTATTTTCTATAATTATAAAATAATAATATTGTATATAATTAAACGAAATTTTTTTATCATATGAAAGTATGAAAATACTCAATAAACATTAGATATTCAAAGTAAAAAGTAAAGGTGGGATACACGTCATCCAAGTTCGCAAACACAATGTAATCAGTATAAATTAATTTCACACCACGTCTGTCATGTGATTTGTCATCGTATTTTCTCTACGAAATTGTGTTTCTCATCAGTTTCAGTTTCCTATACACTACTGCAGCATTTATATTCCGTTTTGTTCCCAAATTGACAACACGTAGCGCTCGGTATCGATCAACATCGCAGAGTGCGGTCGCGGATCGATCGGGCAAGGAAAGAACGAAGCGTCGCCTCGGACGAGAATTTGTTAGAACGTGAACTGATCGAATTTCGCACGACAGAATGGCAACGAATTTCCCCTACGAAACCAGGTTCAACGCCCGTACGACTCGCTCGGCAACGTAGCCAGCGTTTGGACGCGCCGGTGACAATGTTAGTTTCATTTAAATCTTGAAATAATCGAATGACGGACGACTACGAAGCGCGGAACCGACAAACAAACGGGTCGGTCGAACGAGCTGCGCGACAACTGAAATTCGAAGCGCGGTGTCTGTCGAAAGTAGATAGTGGTTTTGTCTCGCTGTGAAATCACGAGCCAACTTCTCGCTCGTGTCTAGAGAGGTCAATGAGGGTTCGCCGAAGCACACAATGATAAATCTATACATCGCCGTTTCATTTTTTCACGATTGTCTTCGAAAGACCCGGCTCTGGACTTGTTCGATTTTCTAGGACGCAAGCACTATTCCCTCCGATGCGTTGATCTCGCCACTGCGTTGAGAATGTCCCGCCCACAACACTCTCGCATTAAGTGCATGTGTAAACTGTTTTCTTTACCGTAACCGCTAAAGCAAAAATCGAAGGTAACATCCAAGTGAAATTTATCACAAACGCGATTCGAACAAGTCGTGTACGGTTCACTGCAATTAAAGTTATATAAACGTAAATTTTCATTATTGAATACCTATTGAGTGAAATTCGATCGTACGGCTAGTGCATACAGCCACGAGTCCGCACAGGGATTTTCGTTGTACGCGTTTCAGGATGATTTAGTCGAACGATTGATACGACGAAGGAGACACGAGGAAACGGCGAAACGGAGGAGAGATACGAAATTTAACCGGCAATTGCTCTCCTGACACGCAGGCTGGCTCTCCGTTCGCGATGCTGCACAAGGAGAGGCCGATTTCATCGAGCGATTTGAATTGGAGTTTGGAGAATTGTTCGGAATTGTTAAGAGAAATAAGATTGGATTTCACTGTAATTTCGGACTAAACGTTTCGAATTGATCTTTCATCTGTCAGAATTCTTTAGTGAGTCGACGATCGTAATTGTTCCTGTATAAATAGAAAGACTTTGGAATATTATCGAACGTAGGTTCGGAGAAAGGTTATATATCAGTATATTTCCGGGCTTTTTAAAATTCTTCTCATTCGACTTACACATTCGGGCGTTTCGTTTCACGAGAGATCGTGCTGGTAACCTTTCGATTCCAATTTTAAAAACAACCCAGTTACTAAATTCGCACCAGACGGAATAATTTGCGATGAAAAATTCCACGAAACAGGTTGAGCCAGTGATCTCATCGTCTTCTCTGTGCTGCGAAGGGCAGCGAACCGCGACCAACGAGATTTCGGAGTTCGATCGACGTTATCCCCCGGTTATCGTTCACGAAACTCCACGCGACTCTCCACGAAAGACGATTATTAAACCTCAACAAATTCGCCGGCGAATCGAGTTTCTGTGTTTTTTGTCGAGGCACCGTGCTCTCCGTCGGTGTTCATCGATTTCCCATGTTCATCGAAGCTTATTGGCCATCGACGACCATCACGACGGTCATTCCGCTAGATGAGAACAAGATGGCGAGCCAGGGAGAAAAGGATATCGGCCCGATCTATCCGGCGATTCTTATCAACCTTATTTTTATCGATGATGAAGAAGCTTATTCCGCGAGAACAGTTCGAATATAAACCAGAATCGTTTCCCACTCTTCTGTCACGGGCCGAACTCCCGAGCGCGGGATTTTTCTATTTTCACGCTTTTTCCTCGCCCGGGAGCAGCATCTGTATCTGTTGTCGCGTTTCGCTGTGCTCCTACTCGGCTCTCGTCGATTATAAAGCACGACACGACGGGAAATTCGAGGAATTCTTTTAAAACTGCGACAGCTATATATTTGACAGCGTGCTGGATGAATAAATCAAATGATTGAATAAATGATGTAGCTGTGGCGAGTATTCTTGTCGATTTAATGCTACACGATTTATAATTCAACGAATACGACGAAAGCGAGGAAAATTACAAAACCTCTAAATTTTAAAAGATTCAATTATCCTTACATTTTTCAAATAATCTCGTGATCGCGTTGCATACGATTTCATACGATTAGCCTGTACATTAGAATTTAGAGAAATGAATTATAAGTACAGTTGCATTTTTGCATTCGTCGAGTTTCAATTTTTTTCCACTTTATTTCGCAACGGTGAGAAAAAACGTCGAACACTATAATGTACTCTCCGTTCGTGAACAACTTATTTAGAAAAATCAATTTTTAGAACGTAACTATAAAAATATCTCACGAAACGCCAAAAATCTAAACTAGTAATCACAAGACGTTGGAAACCTGATAATCGATGGCCTTCGCTCAGACGAAAAGAAAAAAAAATTTAGAGCAAGCGTGTACACACGCGTGACATGGTTCGCCAAACAAATAACACGCAAGTACTTCACGGGGAGGCTAATAAATTTCGGACGGAGCAACGTGACGAAAGCAATTTCATCTGAAGTTTCCAGCTATTTTAATAGGAATTCCAGGAATTTGTTCCTATCCTGTACACCGAGTCCTGATCTACGCTACATTTAAGGCTCCGCTCTCGTCGCGCGACCCTGTCCTCGCTAGAACAATATATCGTCCCGATGCACTTTAGAGATTATAAGGGGGCGAGTGTGCGTGCACCGAATACACGCGGAATTGTAGTTAAACCCTCCGGCCAACACACGCGAAACCGAGTCCTAGTTAGAGGAGAGATAAACCCACTATTTTCTATTTCAAAATTTACTGCAAACATCAATACTGATTCTACCGAATAAATATCGTTGAGGAAAGAGGGGGAGGGAGGGAAGAGAATTAAAATTTATACGGGCAAATGAAGAACGATGCCGGTGGAAGATTACACTCGATGCTTTTTCCGATCTGAAAGGAGTACGTTAACGTGTATACATCTTTTTGTTAGAGAGAAATACGAAAGAACGAAAATTGCTGATGTTTCAAATGGAGTTTTCAAAATACTTGGATGTCTATTTGTTATTTACGATTTATTCAGTTCGAAAATTTGTTAAACGAAGTAATCATTATTGGATCAGAAACGACGTCACATATTTAATTTTGTTTTAATAATATTAATTTCATATATTGTTTTAATTTTAATTAGAATTTCGGCGAGAAGTTTTGTCTATTATTACTATCCTGATTTGCATGGATGGTACAAGCCGTTAAATACATAAAAATATTTTCATCATCGTTATCTAATAAATCGATATTTATTAAACTTATTACGCCGATAGAGAAAGGCCATGGTATGCATCTGAATATCGCGGGAACTCTCTCGACGTCCGAATTTTATTTTCCAGAATGAGCGATTCCGTTCCATCGATTGGAAGGAGGAGCAACAAAAGCGCACGGTGGAAGATCCACTTGTTGGTTCGTTACTGTTTCAGCGATTTCTCTATTTGCTTTCGATCCGTCGCTATTACCGCTTCGCTTAATGAATAAAAACCAATTCATCGGGGGTGCGTGGACGCCGCCATCAATCATTTCTGCTCGAAATTGAGAATAAACAATTTCGAAGGGAGGGAAACGTTGCGAATCTCTCGATTGAGTTGACAGATATCGTCAAACACAGAACGTAATATCAAAGAAGAAAATGGGGAAAGGGAGGAGAGAATGAGAGAGAGAGAGAGAGAGAGAGAGAGATCGTTGAAACCTCACTCAAACAAACGAACGTGAAATGTTTCGAATATTATTATTCCACGATACTCGCCCCGGAGTCAACTCCGACGAAGTCGATGGAGCAAATAAATTAGTGCAAACAGAGTATCGAAACGAGCGTACTCCATCATTTCTGATACACCTTGTCCTTGTTTATTTCGAGATCCGAGGCGTTCAGGCTCCGTTCTCCTCGGTTCATTCGATTTCCTATCTCTTTCCTCTTCTCTCTGTTCCTTTCATTCTCTCTCTCTCTCTCTCTCTCTCTCTCTCTCACTCTCTCATTCTCGCTACGTCGCTCGCTGTGTCTGTTTTCTCGCGCAGAACATTGGCAAACTTTCCATAACGAAGTTTGGCTGGATCTAAACTAACGTAAGTTATTTGACCTCATATCGGTCACTATTGGAAACTCGGTTATACGTTCAACTTCGTCTGATTGGTCCTCGGCGTGTATGCCTCGAGAATAGTTCGCCTAGTCGCGATCGTGCTCTAACCGTGATAGAAATCGTGCGCTTCGATCGAAAGACGTTTCTTTCGAAATAAATAACGGAGATGGCGGAAGGCCATCTTTGCTTTTGAGCATTGGCTGTGAGTAATACCACGAAGTTCACAGTGCTCGGTTTAAGACTTTGTTATCCATAAATATATATTTGGAAAAAATGCATGAATCGCGTTGTTCTCGATTTATAAAAAATGAAAGAATTAATCTAGATATCGTATATGTGGAATTTTAAAGGATTCTTCTCCTAAAAGGAGTTTATGTCAATAATAAAGCAGACCTGCGGCGTCAATAACAAAATTAGCAGATCATTCAACGTCGATCTATTCCAAATTACATCCGTTTTATTTTTACCAGAAGCTACAAAATTAAATTAAATAAAAACGAGCTATAAAAATTTTTGTCGCGAGAAATGAGAGAAATGATAACAGAGGAATGAAGCAATTAAGTCACGGATTTTTATACATCCACGAGAAGGTTAAAAATTCCAAAGAAAGAATTTCCAAAAAACGTCCAAAGTGTCAAAAGTTGAAACGTTTAATTAAACCGAGGGAAACCTCTGCTTAAACTCCATTTTAATCGCGTTCACAAAAATTGTAGAATTGCATAGAAATCAGTTTTAGTCTGCGTAAACGGTTGCTAAAATTCATCTTGGAATTAATGTGAGTTACCAAATTGCGAGACGAATAGTTTCGAACACGATAGCACTTATAAATTAAAATTGGGTGCCCCACTGTATCTCGTACTCGAGATATCAAGGCAATGTTAGCGATCGAAAATCTCGCGTGGAAAATTTTTCAGATGACAACTCTCCGAACTTTCCCGCCAGCGATCGCTCGTGGCACAGTGGCGCACGATGACATTTTCGTACCGTTCCGGCGTAAAATAGGACGGCTGGAACGGGTTGGTTGGAATAATTGCGCCACTTCGACACTGGAATTGCATTGTTGCCCGATGGTGTACGAAACACACGTTGCACGGCTTCCTTGCGGAAGTGTTGGCGCCGAGCTCGCATTACAGGGAGAACGAGGGGAATTCTATTTTAATACCTGCACGCGGCCCAAGTCGTAATCGCGCTGGTAAACGGCCGCCATATTGCGGCCAGGGATGAGCACGCGGGAAGAAAAACTACGCGAATAAACGCGGAGACTTGATTTTCTTGATTTTTGTTCGCGCGCCAATTTCCTGTACTCGAACCGCCGTTTGTAATAGTTTCGTAATGGGGACTCGTTCGCGTGGAATGCTCGCTGGAGATAATTGAAATAATTGTGTCGTCGTATCGTGCTCGTAAAATGAGGTACTGTTTCACGCGTGTATACATTTCCATGCGGAAACGTTCGGTTACGTTACGTTCCTAACCGAACGCGGCGTGGAAAAAAGTAAGGGGAAAATATGCTGCGTAAATGGAGGGAAATTGTTATGTACAAGCAGACGCGTTGTTGCTTTTTGAACCACGAAATTTAGAGAAAGATATCTCTCTGTGTTTCCCGCATATGTTTCGAGGCTCGTGTGGTACGAAGGCAACGAAGGTAATTGTCGCGCAACATTTTTACAATCGTGACTAGAAAATCACTTTGTAATGATATCATTGTAATTTAAATTGTATCATTTTCCAAAAAAAACAAAAACGTATATTCTGTTTAATGCTTCAGGCTTGAATTGAAGAAAGTAGTTTAAAGTCTAAACTTTAACCGAGGCATTAACTATTTTACAGTTTACATTCTTCAACAAAAAAGTAATTAAAAGAAATAAAACGACTGGGCAAATATTCTATCCGTCTAAAGACAAAAAAACAAAAATCCACTATGTCAGATTAGTCGCTCGGAAGTGTTCGAAGGGAATGCAATTGCAAAGGAGCAGAATTTCGTGAAGGCTTTCGATCGTTCGGCGCCGTCCGGGCGACAACGTAAAGGCGTGGAACAAAAGAGAAAAATTCGCAGTTCGGTACAAAATTACCGACGTTCATCGTCGTGCCCACGGCAGTCGACATTCAAGTACACCGATCCCGGATGCCAAACTATACGAAGAAATCGACCGTGTGACTGGAAATCCGGCGATCGAGCCGCCACACACTGCACGATTTCTGGTTCGTCGCAGAACGCCAATCGCCATTTCTATTCTCGCGATACATAAAATTCCGCAAGTCTGACGTCGTCGTTCAATTTACTGTTTTGTATCTTTCTTTCGTACAACGAGGTTCATTCAAGCGCGGTTGACTAACGTTCCTGTTATATTTCGCGAACCAATAAATTCTCCGAAGAATTAGTCACGTTCAATGAGATACAAAATTATAGCTAACAAAATCGCAAGAGTTAAAAATCCAACAGAAATGAAATTAATCACTTTACATGCATAATTTTCGACTAAGAGGAATTCATTCAGCAAATACAATTCATTCCTTTAATATCATTGTTAGGTTAGATTTAATATCATCATTATGAGTGATTCTAATAACTTACATAGACTTCGTTATCCCTTCTAGCGATACAAATAAATGAATTAAAATTAAAACAAACTTGTTCAGTGACTGAGTAACTATAATCGCAAGTGGTCAAATAGTAGCAGTCAAGGTGCTGGAAATTCCAAAATAAACTAGTTCAATCTCGAGCAATTATAATCGCAAATAGCCAAACGGTATCAGTCAAGGTATTAGGAATTCCCAAATAAACTAGTTCAATCTTGAGTAATTATAATAATGGCCAAATGGCACCAGTGAACACTATATTATACCGTCCGTTGAAACAAATTTCACCCAATAATCCACACGTTCATCTAGTTGATCGAATTCCTTTCTATCTTAATGACCGGATATACGAGGCAAACGTTCGTACTGTGCGATAAACGTTTGCCCGATACGATATTTCCACGGCCAGGTTTCGTACAGCTCGAAACAATCGCGGGATGGATTCTCTTTCGGTTAAACCAATATCGTCGCGATCTAACGTTCTCACAAACTACATTTTTACTGCTTACTGTTCCGATCCACGACCAGGACGATCATTTTCCAGTCACGATGTCTTTATGCCCGCGCAAGTTCGTTCATAGCTGCGTGAACGTGCGATACAAGCGAGCGCACATCGTATCGAGTAACAAGGATGCCGATCGTCACAGGTGTCTGCAGATGCGCAACCTTACGAGGGAAACAGCGTCGTGTCACTCGAAGCGCGAGAACATCGCGCTAATATGCGAGCAGAATGAAAACCGTGTTCACAGCCGTGTTCCTATAATGCAAAATTTACGGGGCCAAGAGGAATAAATACTAGTGAGACAGTAGTATTAGTCGAAAATACGTTCCATCTGAATACGGTATGCACGAAAGATATTTCGGCGGATTCGTAGTTTTTCGGGGAAATTTTTTGAAGGAAACAGAAAGCGAAAGTAGCGAAACGATGCACGTTCAGAGACGTAGAAATTTGGAAATATAAAATTCTGAAGATTCTGAAAATTTGAAAGTTCGAAGCTTTAATTTGAAACTTCAAAGTTCGAAAGATAAGAGACATTCGATTCTCTAAATATTCGGAAATCAACGAAATTGGGAACTTTGAGGTTTGAGAATTTGAAAAGAATTGAAGAATTTTAATATCTGAAGTAATTTGAAGGAATCGTAGTATTTGAAAATCTTGAAGTTTGAGAATTTGTAGAGAATTAAATTTGTAAAGAATTTTTATATTTGAAAATTTGAAAGTTCGGGAATTTGTAGGGGATGAAGAGAATTTTAATATTTGAAAATTTTTTGAAGTTTCGAGAATTTGAAAAGAGTTTTAATATTTCAAAAAATTCGGAGAGTCTGTTACTCCGGCGCGAATTGGTAAAAACAAAAAAATAAAAAACTCAAATAATCTGTAGTTTTATGAATAGTTTTCCATCTATTGGTATCGTTCGAAGCTGAATTTACTTTACACTGTCCCGGTACAGTTTGTACTCCGTATAATGCTTGACTCGTTCACTTAGCACGTTCAGCCAGGCGTGACCCGTTGCTGGGTCACGGGGGCTGTAGTTTCTGAGAGGTGGCGTGACCCATCGCTTGGTCATAGTGCCATGAATTTCTCTATATTCCAACGTGTAAGAAAATGGTCGAGAGATTCAGAAAAATTTGCATGATTTCTAACATCTTGAATTGAAGTTGCAACAACGCGCGACATTTACGTGAAATTCGCATTTCGAGGAACGAAACAATTGTTATAAATTCCTTACCGTTACATTACGAAATTACGCCTTTCATTCATTAATCTTTCATTTACAATCAGCCAATGATATCGCGTTGATACGGGGTATAAAATTCGTTTGCTTAACCGGTCAAACGGTCCTGATTATGCGGAAATGTTCATTTAATTTCATTAGGCAAATTAACAACCGCGTTAAAGTGTCAAAGCGATTTAATAATTCCGCGGTAGTCTCGATTTCCTTCGGAAATAGCTGGCATATTTGAAATCGTTGGCACGTTGGCAACTATTCCCATGCTGATAATGAGACCGGCTGATTAAAAATTTTCACAGTTCGACCCGGTCGACGATGGAGAAAACAACGATGGGATAATATGAACTTTTCAACTTCCATTCGAACGAAGAAACGAACGAGCGAAGCACCGTAAATTCAATTTTCCTTTTGTTTCGTCTCCGTCTTGCTTTGAATCCGAGTCACACGCCCGACCCAAATTCCAAATGTTTACAATTTTAACTTCGTTCAGAATGCCATACCTCTATCCTCCTGTTCAACCTTGCAATCCCGGGAACCGAGATTTCGGTTTTTATTCAGCTTTAACGTCTCAAATGTACGTGATACGAACTGCCACGACGTTCGTTGAATTTTAACAAGCGGAATAAGAATGGCACACCCTCTCGGAAAGGAATTACACCCTGGCTACTCGCTCGACATGAAACAACTGCGAATGATTCACGAGATCGATCTCTTCACTTTTCGCATATATTTTGTCCGGTACCTTAATCCAATTTCTCTCTCAGCTACGAATAATTCCAGTCGACGTTTCAACGATTCAGCTTTCATCTATCTCTCGCATTTTTCGCGGAACGGGTTAGACACACGCCGCGAGCATGATAAATAATTCAAGCGATTAATTCATTTAGAGTCGATGAACATTCTCGAGGCTACAAAGGTGGACGAATATATTCGCGCACTCGACGAAAAATTGTCCTCATTCTAAAAGAATTGACGATTTCACTAATTTCAAGACTGCAAATGATGCGATTTCTCGCCTATTCTGAGCAAATGTTGGCAAAGTGTCCAAGAAAACGTAAATAATTCCAACGATTGCCTTGCTAAACTAACACAGTTTATCCAGAATTTTATCCTTGGAATCGACAATTAACTTCAAAAACCTAACTTCACGTCCCGAAACGATCGTGCCTCGAAGAACGTATCTGAACCCCGAAACCAGGATATACTTCGCGAATCAGGTTATTCACGGCTATAGTTCACGTTTTCCACGGAAACGCCATATTGTTCCTCCGAGTAAGCCGTAAGTCATCCCCGGCGAGCGAAAATTCCAGCTGCAAAGGCTGCCGGAGGCGCGATTCCGCGCGAACGCGCGCGTCCGAGTGTCGTTAAACTCTGAACGGCGCGTTTCTCAGCGTCGGAGATGGCGAGAATTTTGTAAAAATGTAATGATATTGCCCGCCGTGCAATGGAGCACCGTATTAAATTTAATCCGTAACGGAAGACTCTGACGTGAACGCCCTGGGAAGAATCGTCGTGAAACAGAGGAAAAGAAAAAGAAAGAGAGAGCAAGAGAGAGAGAGAGAAAGAGAGAGAGAGAGGGAGCTAAAGCATAGCGCGCGTATGCAAATGTGTCGGTCGCCGCAGCTGCGACGACGACCACGCCATTCTGATTCACATTGAGCGGCGCGACGAAAGCACGTAACGATTTTCATCGTATAAAAACGAAGCGAGAGGCATCAGCTCTCGTGGTTTTCCTTCTTTCTGTACACGTGCACCGCCCGCGCCAGCGTTGGATTCGTGTGCGCCGCGGTGTACACGGGGTTTTCTAGGGTCAGAATCTCTCCCCGCGGATTTCGGTGAATATGCACGCCGCGCAACCTCGCGCGCCCTTTTCCTACGCTTCTCTATGACACTTAACCCGCTGAAACTCGCGCCGACCATCGTCACGTCGTTCCGCGAGGATTCACCCGTATTTCACGATCTGTTTTGAGTCACCGCTGTAACCGCCAACCGGCAAGTAATCGCGTTCCATAAACGAGGATGCCGATCCTCACAGTCAGATATCTCTTTTGCATTTGACTTGGGGTGGGAACGAGAGTTGCGACCAAGAGAGCTGCGGTCAGACGACACATTGATCGCACGCTGTAAGTTGAAAAGAAATCGCACTTTTGAATTTGAATTTGGCTTTAGGTAAGACTTGGTTTCCAACTTATCGTTATTCACTCGTACAAGTGGTTGATGCGACTTTAAATAATGAAAATAAACAAAGGAAAAGAATTTATTCGCTAATACGTGGTTTCTTTATTTAGCAAAAGAAAGCAAAGGAAAGCGAACAAAACGGCTTTCGGGAAAGCCAATGCAAGAGGAATGCAAAAACTACACTATATGGATTTCAAGTAAAAATTCCAATGCAATTGTACCACTGGCAAAAATAAAACGCGGCGTTTATCTAAAATCAATACATCCGTCCTAAAGGATATTCCTGCCAATGCGCGATCTCCGACAATCAATATCGTCGAGCGCCGGGTGTAAGGAACTCGATATCTCATTAATGAAACGTTCCGAGGGCCGATCCATGCCTGATCGGCCATCGATTCAGAATCCTCCGCGTCGAGAAGAGAAACAAAACAAAAAGTAGAGGGAAAGGAAAAAAAGAAGCACGGACGAAAAATTGTATCGCGCACGGTCGACAGAGCAATACGTTCCCAGAAGCGGGATCGTTGCAGCATTTAAACGGGCGTTCGTCCCGTGCGGTTTTGGCGAATTTATCGTGCCATAAAAGGGATCAAAAGTTCACTGGTGAAGTTTCGAGCCGGGATCGGTTCAGCCGAGACGCACCATTCAGTGAAACGTAAGCAACGTCCAATTGGACGAGATCAGTTAGGACATATGGGACTGAGCGCGAAGAGCGAATAACTCGCGCGCCGCGACTTGAAAACGCCCCGGTATAAATCGGGCAGAGACCGGGGCGAGTTTCGAATCACTTTGACCGACCGTACCTCCACCAACCATATTGAAATTCACAGAGCCAAATGAAGCTGTCTGTTACAGAAATCGCATTAGCATGGAAATCCTCCGTTCGCAGACAATCCCTGTTTTCGTCTAATGTACACGAATGGGGAATTTGCGCCTGTCTACGTGCGCGCGTGTCTGCGCAAAGGTTCGTCGTCCGTTGAAGCCGGCCGTCGAAATTACTGCTTTGATTATGCGTCTTCGAGGCTTTCGGGACAAAGATCGCGTCTCCGTGCAACACCGCGCCGTGGACCTTCGAATTCTGAAATTCGTTTCCATTCGAACACGGGTCTCGTAGTTGGATGGCGGTGAATGTATTTGTACCCTGAATGAGGTTGTTGCGCGAAATTACTCCTCGTTATGGCCGTAATTTGGCCGTCCTTACGACATGGAAGCATCGGAAGCGTCGTGTCGCGTAGGAGTCTGGACGCAACGATCCACGTTGTGTGTGTTTCGAAATGAGTTAGCCCTAGGTCTCGTTAGATGCACGAGGAACGATTGGTGCCTGTGAAAAATACATTTCGAAGACGAGGCGAACAAAAGTTTCTCTTGTAGAGAAACAGGATTGACAGTTGATTTCTTCTGCAAAGTTTTCTTTTTTATTTTGACAATTGATTTTGGTGCCTGTGAAAAATATATGTATTTCGAAGACGAGGCGGCCACGATGATATTTCTCGTAGAGAAAAGGGCTTGACAATTGATTTTTATTTTTTTATTTTTCTTGTCATTTTGTACAACAGAGAGGAGAGTCTATTATTAAAGAAAGTGTTTGTGAAATAATTATTTCACCAGATTATTATTTTCGACAGCGAATACTTCATCAATTGAATTACCTGTTCATTTCAGCGATAAAATTTTAAACTCATTTGGCAAGACAATGCACCAATGAACACTTTCATTAAAAAGATAATGCAACTTTATGGAGATAATGCGCACGCGTTGTTGCAGTTTCTATCCATTGCAAACGTTGTAATATTCTTCGGAATATTAATTCTTTTTTCCAATGACGTGACAACAGAATCGTGAAAACATTTGCAATTATATTATATTGATGGAATGAAATTGGAAGTAGTAGCAACGTTTTATGTTGTATTATTTATTTATACCCTTCCTGCTTCTTTAAACCGAATGCTCAAACTGATCTGTCAATTCGACCAACATACTCGTTTTTTTTTTTTTTACTAATGCGAGAATAATTCATAAAATATTTTCACTGCGCTCAATTCGGTAAATTGAAACTGATGCACGCTGGCGAGATAATGCAAAAGTTAAATATTTTATGACTCTTCACGCGTATCAGTAAAAGCTGAATCTATAAACTAGGTCGAGTATTTCCTGTGCTTTTTTAATTCAATATAAACCATCAGTCTGTTATTAATCGTTTCTTTATTTATAAATAATTATCTGTATCTCTGAGAGGTTCGTGCAATACTGCAATAAATAATCGAATTATCAGTACCTGTCAGATATAAAAATATTACAATTTTTAAAATTCAACAACACCTCTTGCAACAACAAACGTTAACGTTTCAATTTCAATTATCGTTACAAAGGACCGATTTCAATATTTATAAAGAAAATCAATGGGATTAATTCAAACACAGAGCATAGAAATGAAGCAAACGTAAAAATTCCCCTCATAAAGAATTCCCCTCATGTTGCATATAAATCTTGCACTGCAAAATATTTAAGTACTAAAATTTGGCAAAATACATCAACTCGAAGAAGATGTTAGACGAGCTGAATTTTACAAAATAGCGACACACTAAGTAAATTTCGTTACAAGCTCCCAATGAACGTGCAATGTGCTTCTTGTAATAATTATACCACGCAAAACGCGCGTCTTAATATTTAAATGACTAACTTGTATAGCTTTGACTTTCGAGGATCAAACGTTTTCAACATAAAAGATTTCTGTTCAGTACAGACGTGCAGGGATCACCAAACGTGTTTTCCCGGCTGAATTAGCGTCCTAGGCTAAACGGAAGCTTGCGGGTTTAAGCAACCACTCTCTTTCTGTTTCTCCCTCTTCTGTGTCTTCAATACGCATCAACGTTTCGCGAACGAAACGGTTAATAATAGCAGCTTGATTGCCATCGTTAAAATGTTTTCCACGCTAACTATCTCCGCGATGATTGTACTTCCTGTCTTTTCCGTTTCCTGCTTCTATCGCGACAAAATTAACTGCGCCATTGTTCCGAAAACGATCCTCGTGAATTTCACCTGAATCGTCTGGCTCGAGGACTAGGGTAGCTCATCTAGCTCTGGCTAATTCAATTTCTTTCTTCCGGACCTCTCTTCGAGTTTTCGATCGTAGACACCGGCACCGAATTTCAGATTCGCTGGTGCCTGGCGACGTAACAATTCGAACATTGGAAATTTTTTAGTGTGTATACGGATACTGAGTCTTGTGGTTTTATGTTGTAAAAATAAACGAGATGTAGGGTCGTCACATGTAGAAAATTCTGACGTACATGTAGACGTACATGTAGGAAGATAAATCAATTTTGCAAAATATATTTAGTGTATGAAATGTATCCGTACATCACGTTATATATTTTTTAATTTTATAATACTATTTTACAATACTATATTTATAATAATTTGATTATATAGTATTTTATATCTCTCAATTTCATACTGTAAACGTACATATATCTTGAATTACGTGTCATAAATAATTTATATTCTTGAGGTACTTTGTCCAATAATTATATCTATATCAAGAAATTTGAACATCTATTCGTACTCGTTGTGTAAAAATTTGCACGTCAATAAAGGCCAATATTTGTACCAAAAATTGGCGCTGCAGTGATACATCTCTCACTATTTTTCAGTTCAAATTGAGGAACCGTCAACGAAAAGCCACATTTCCAACATTTCTATTTTTTAATTTCCAATATCTTTCGAATACGTACAAGATAACTCGTCAAACTGACCATTTCCTTTTTAACTTCTGAATTTGTTGCAACTTTTATTATTGTCAAATAATTGTCAAATAATACGTCGTTGAATAATACAAAAGAGCATAGAAATTCGCTGAGATATTTATCCACTGTTTCCTGTGTTCCCGCTTCTGCGCTTTATTTTTACGCTCGCCACGTCGATGAAATTAAAACACAGACGTTGCAATGCAAATGCAAGGTGGTGCGAGCTGGTCGCTCGATTCCACAGAATTTTTAATGGCTGTCATTTTCCATCCTCGACTCGGCAGTCTTCGCGAGTCATTTAGGTCAGCCGGGTATTAATATTTAACTTAAATGCTTCGCAGAGTTTGAAGCGGAGCCTCGTTAAATTTTTTTTAAATACCGATGATATCGTCGTCGCGTGCTAAGCGCGAAATAACTTCGACTCGCATTGGTGATTATTTGAAATTGTCAATTCGCTGTATCGAATACTCTCTTTCCTGCGTACCCTACAGAATTAACCCATTGAAGATGAACAATTTATATAATATTTCATATTTTAATATTCACTTTCAATTTCATTCAATATCCTTTTAAAGGCAGAAACAAAAAGGAAATGGAATCGTGGAAGGTTCTCCTAGCCACGAAGAAATTCTTCGTAACGCAACGCGTTTCGTTCGTCGCTTCCCCCCCCCCCCCCCCCCATCGCGGTTTGCATTTCTGTATTCTCGTTTCGCATTTATCCGGCTCGCGATCCCGCACGTCAGTTTCATAATCAAATTAAACCGAACAATTACAGTTGGTCGGACACGGTGGGTTGTCTTCGCAATCATTGTCATTCGGGCAGCGGGCTAATGGATCAGGCGTCAATAACGCCACCGAAACTGCGACTATTTGTTGTAAAGCCGGGAAACGTCAACGCCGAGCCACACCAGAGCCAGGCGACATCTGTTCCGCGACGAATGGCACACAGAGGCTAATTAAAATCGGTTCGATCGAATTACCGATGTCAGGCATCCCCGTCGAAAACGATTCAGCGCGCGAAAAAGGCGTTGAATTTTTCCACGGGCGATATCATCTCGCCCCTCCCTCGTCCCACTCGGAAACGTCAATCTTTAAACTTCAACCGAGTCAGCTTTTTCCAACGTTTCGTCCGACTCTCGCGTCTGCGAGCGAGAACGCGTCCGTAACTTTTCTAATTTATAGCGCGCCAATTACAAAGCGTGCATTTAATCGTTCTCAATGCGCCGCGGCTCGCTTAAGTAAACCGAGCTTCCGCGAGCGAATTTTTCTGATTCCGAGGCGCGAGAGAAACTGGCAACCCCCGTTTATCAACAGCTGAATTCTAATTAATCGCGGCCTCGTATACGGTGAATCACGTTCTTTCACCGAGCTCGGATGGTCGTGTCGGGTACGTACGTGGAAATTAACCCCCTTCCCCGGTTGTTCCACGTTTCAATTGGGCGGGTCACGCCGAGGGTGGATTGTTAGCGAGAATCGTATATTAAGGACGTGGATTTGCGTTCCTGTGGAAATGAAGGAATGTTTATTTAGGTGATTTCACAATTACGTACGGCATCCCAATGTCCTGGTGTTTCATTTATTTACGAAGGAAAAATTGTTTGACGAACTTGGAAAATGAATTTCGTGTTGTAATTTTACAATTCGACGCCTCGTGTTGTGCAATTCTATATTATCAAAAATGCAAGGGGTCAAACACTGAGGTGAATAAACTACAAAATGTAAATCTCCTGATTACGGAGGAAAGATTGTTTCTGTACAATATTGAACATTATTCAAATTTAATGTCATACGGACGATTTTGAAATTTGCACGAGCACACTGTGAAACTGCGGTGTCTACAAACTGCAGTTGCACGACAGCAAAAATTAAAAGAATAAACTGCAAAACTTTCGAAAAGTGACATCGAGATTTGTAGTACTCAATGCTTTAAATATTGCTTTCGTCTCTCGCTTCCGAACATTTGCATGGTACATATTGAATCTTTAACATGTCGACACAAAGCTACAGTGAATTCCACTTAAGAGAAAAAAAAATGAAAACTCGTCAGCCTTCGTTATATACGGATATAAATAATTGGCACGGCACGTATATCGACCATAAAGCACCGTTCTTTTTCCATTTTTCCGACATGTTTACGCTTCGTGGAAAAAAAGAAAAAACGCCAACTAGGAGTATCACAAACAATCTGTATGTATGTACACACGTTTATAAATTTCTCAAACGCCAACAGCGGAGTCAAATCAGAATCGTCAACTGAAAAAAAAAAAAGTCACTGCAACCAACAGCCAACCCCCCCGACGGGCGTTTGTCGATCGTTATCTTATTTTCCCATTGACATTGAGGAACAGCCTGTTAATCTCTGGGAACGCGTCAGTTTACCCTCTAATAAACACGCGCTATGTAAAGGAAACGAAGAGGAGGAGACCGGCTGGTAGACAAAGAGAGAGAGACAGAGAGAGAGTAAATGAGGAAGGCTGCGAGGCCTTATCGTGAGAGCAAGGCCTCATACACGAGGCCTCCACCTATTCATTTAGGGTCGTTTTAAGTTATAATAACAGCCAGAATTACGTGTCACGCGTGAGCCAAGTCGGCGAAGGCAGCGCCGCGCGCGAAACTTCATCCGTGCCTGCCAGTAATTGTTAACAAATAGTAATCACCGACCGTTATCAAACCTTTAATTACGGGGCTCGTGAAAAATTGAAAGGCATAAAGGGGGCGGCGGTGCCGGCAGAAGCCAGCTCACGCTCGTTCCCAGCCATGTTTAGGACGCTAAAGCGCGAAACTTCATTCGACGTTTGCGTTTCAATTTTCCGGCTGCTTAAAAATTCATCCGGTCGCTCGAACACCGTCAACATTCGCGTCGCGGGGCCATTTGTTTGAATAATTCAGACCTCTGAACTTCGATATATGCTGTTCAATTAATTGATGGAGTTTGCTTGTGCTTGGTTTCGTTAATGAGAGTGGCGGATGTTCGTTTGCTTTTTCTCCTATTTTTTTTACAAATCTTCCGTTCTTTTTGGATCCTTTCGGTAATTAGTTACAAAAAGCTCGCGATGCGTTTCTTTTTACGTTACGTAAAGTTTTCGATCCGATTGCTGAGCGTAAATTTTTTTTTTTCAAATGAATTTAAAGGGAGAATATTTTTGGGTAGACAAAATATTGATAATTAAATAGAAAAATATCGTCTTTTAATAAGATTATATTTAATTATAGCCGAAAGGAAATTAAAATTATATACAGATTAAGAGCAAGTCAAATATAGTAGACCTCATTCGAGATATTCGTTCCATCAAAAATATACATGATTTACTTTGATTATTAAAGAGGAATTTTTAATTATTACAATCACAGAATTTGTAAAAGTTCCCTGAAGGGGGATAACACAGGAAATAAAGTCGGATGAATGACTCCAAAGTAAAAAGATGATAATTAATTGGAGGTGTGAACGAGAAATTTATTTATCTTTCCCAACACACGCAACTCAGATAAGATTTTATATATTACATCGAGTTAAATTACGTCAAGAGCTAGATTAAATCACGTTTCGTGCGAATGAACTTGATCAATCACGACCAGACTTTTATAATCGAATTATTCTTAACCAATAATTATTTTATAATCGGATTTTTATGAAATTTCAACGATCCAACACCACTGAAATAAATATCAGGAAATTATTGAAATCTCTGATAATGATCATTTCATTTGGAGTATTAATTATAACATAATTGAAGTATTATCAGATCGTCAAAGGACAGATATATTCAATGTCATGGCATTAATCAATACTCATCAATTTTGATGTAACAAGATTATAACTCCATTCCTGTCTATTAACGTCTATCTCCCCTGCAATGATCATTGTGATCAATTTTAACTAATTACTACTAAATTTTTTGTTATTTAGCTCCTTACATACTATAAATAATTTATGATACAGCCTTAAATTTTCGGTAAATTTCCCAAAGATCAAGAGCAGCACATCAATAAGTAATATATAGCAATATGTGCAACGCAGTAATGTGCAATAATTTTATCTATTACTATTATTCTAATATTTTTACTATTGTTCTGCAGTAATTTTTTCAAATAATTTCAACAAATTTTTTTCTTTTACTAGTATTTTCTGCCTATGATACGATGCGAACGATCAATCGTCTCCTTGATACATGAGGTTCACTATCACGCTTCGCACGAAACCAACAGATGCCGTAATACTTACAAACAGGAACGGTATGTATAAATTTCCACCGAATTTCCATCGACACGGTCAGTAGAAACATGTATTTAACCACTACATTGAACCGAAACTACTATCAGGGCGCGCACGAGAATAGTTGGAGCGTTACTGATACGAAGTTATAAAATTCCTGGCAAATACTGTGTCTAACCGCAGTATTCGTGACGATAATCCCATAGATGGTTCATTACAGAAGTTCGTTTTATTCAGCTGAATGAGTTTACGTCCGAAAGTGGTATCGCTATTATTTATACACAAAACGAATGATCCTTCCACCATGCTCCTCCGAATGCTTCATCCGATCCTGTCACATTTATTCAGAAAAAAAATACTTCCTCCGAATAACAAACAAATTGATAAGTGTGTGAGTGTGTGTGTGTGTGTGAGAGAGAGAGAGAGAGAGAGAAGACAATCGAATCAACGAGGATTTTCAAGAAAACAACGTTAACATGTTAGCAAAAGCGAGGGCGTTTCGTTCGTCTCGTTAGAACTGGAATTTTCGTTGCAAAGTTTTCCACAGGGGATTTTCTTCGTTGTTACGTTGCTCGAAACAGCCAGAGAATCTCACGAGTCCGAAGAATCAAGCGGGCATTAAGCTCCAGAATTTCAACTGAACCACGGTTGATGAAAGAAACGACGTAACACGATTGCTTTTATTAACACGTTTATCGAGAGTAAGAAACTCGGTTACTCGGTAGATTTCGTTTCAAACCGTGTATCTCTGATTACTTTCTATGAAAGGCAGCGGGGCGTTCTTTCGTGAATTTCTTGTCTAACTTTTGGAGGACAAACGTGGAAAAGGTTGAAATTAAGTATACTTTTCAATACGACAAACTATCATTCGGCACGTAATTTGATTAGAGCTTTTAAATCGTTACTCGCTTTCTTTCATTGGAAATAAGTTACTGTTACTATCTAAAAATTGTCAAACGCTTTTAAATCACTAAAATGACATTGAATAAATATTTAACCGAGGGTTCTATCGAGCCTGCTTATATTGTCTTTCTACAAATTACATGACATGGCTTACATGACAACTAATAAAACGTTCAGAAAGTAACAAACGATCTTTGTGTTATCTCCGAATGCCCCCGGATTACTCTCCATTCGATATTTCCAGTGACTTTACAGAATTCGTCAGGAAAAATTTCATTAAATTCGTTCCTGCAGGTTCCGAGAACACAAGCAGAAATGGATGAAAAGCAAATTTTACAAAGGAAACATTCCTGTAGGATTTCATTCGCGGAATGTACAGACCATCAATGGAGAATTTTCTGTGAAAATTTCCGATCAAACGCAATATTTTCCGCTCGATACTGTACGTCGTGTTTGGAGAACCGCAGTCTCTCTTCTAAAATCTATATCGATTACATTCGTTCACGCCAATTTACGAGCGTTAAGGTGTATATATTATATGAAACGTAGTATCTTAAAAAAAGAAAAAGGAAGAAAAGAAAGAAAGAGAACAGAAAGAAAAATTTTGCTCCACTTTATATATACCGGCACGAATTGATCTAAGCAATAATATCTCGGGGAATTTCTACCTCGCCACTGTCGAAGCCAGATATTTATGGATATGGCGTGCACAGCTCGCGGAAACCTTTTCATTGACGTTTCGCTCCCTCTTTCGCAAAAATAAAGCATGTCGCGACACATATTTCGCGTTCTTTCAAAGCGTTCACACTTAGCTGCTATATAATATTATCGGTTCAAGTGAATGCCTCCGATAGTTTTATCGAATGAAACGCGCTCAAACATACCAAAGTCTTGGCGAAGAAAAATTGAACGAAAGCACATAATATTTTAAGCGAGTATTTTCAATATGAAGTATCAACTGTTAAGTTAATCGGAATCTATGTCTCAAAAACTCAGTTTTCTACATTTTCTATACATTGTCTTCATAGCAACATAGTTATAGCAACAGTATGATAATGTTCAAACAACAATTCACACGAAATTGCAACGTTAGACGCTCAATTATAGAACAGTACAACAGAATAATGCAACGCTACAATAGAACGTAAATACAAATAAACAATAAAACAATAATAGAACATTATAATAAGCTCTAGCGTTACAATGTAATCTACTATAAAAAATAAACTACTGAATAATAGAACGAAGCTACGGGGAGCTAATCACATAATTAAATTACGTAGTTTGACCATTGACAACTCTCGTCTAAAAAATTTGGGGAAATTTCGCCCAAAATTTTAAACGTCGATAAATTCGAACAAACGTCAATTAAATTCCTCAGCTCGTTTAATATCTAATACAAACTGGCAGGAAAGTTACCACTTGCGAAACGACAACATCGATATGGAACTTCCGTCGAGTGAAATTCCGCCGGTGACAAACATTTAATGGTTAATACCGGCGGAAAGATTCGCTGTCGACGCGAAACATCTTCACACGATGGTTTTGCAGTGCACGAAACGTCCCGCGAATCGAATAACGCGACTATTACTTTTGGAACATGGGCGCGATATCGGTGGGGTGCGAGGGGAGGGCGATATCGTGTTCAGTATTCGACGAGCGTAATGCCCATCGATATTCGCCCTACACGGCCCGGCCGTGTGTAATAACACATTACACGCCGGGGTCAATCACAGTTTCGGAAACTTGGAAATACAGGAATAAACTTGGCATCCGGCCAGTCTCTCTCTCTCTCTCTCTCCTTTTCTCTCTGGCAGCTCGATGCGCGCCGCGTAAAAATGAAAACTCCGCGCCGCGCCGTATCAGGTAACCACGTCCTTATGTACCATCGTATCAATTTAGCCGCAATTGCAGAACGCTCGAATGTTTGTTCTGTAATCGTGCTTGTTTGCAGCACGTTCGGATGTCCGTATACATACGTATACATACATACGTATATCGAGCGAGCGAGTACCGGCAAAAATTCACCGTCCACCGTGCCGATATTTCCCGCGCTCTCCAACACAATTATTCGACCCAATTATTCGAACAACAGCCACTACAATCGTGTTTGTCCGGTTATTCGAGTATATTTGATCCTTTGTTAAGTTTTATATTTAGCGAGCGGCGAAACATTCGGCCGGGAATAATTAATGGCCACTCAGTTACGATTGTTTCCCGATACCGAATGTTGTAATCTTTGTTGCGAATCGGCCGCGAGACGATGCTACGAAGGTTCTAATCGAGCTTGCGTTCGTTTCAAACCGACTCTCTCTTTCTGTCTCTCTCTCTCTCTCTCTTTCTCTCTCTCTGGCTCGGTCTCATTTGCGGTCGTCGAAATGAGAAAAAGATTAAGTACTTGAGAAATCGAGGAAATCGTATCGGGCGTTTGTGGTAAATTTTCGGTTTTTTGTTGAATCGAGTTTAGGAGGGGAACTTGCGCATTTTTCATTTCTCTGCGCGAAACTTCTTTGCACATTTTCCTAAGAAACAATTAGAACTTTAAATTATAAATGAAATTAATTAAAATTTCGGTATTACAAACGTATTTCTCTAAATTTTTTAATGAAAAGCTCTCTATTTTTCTTTAATTGACTCTAGCTCAATAGCGCTTATTTTTATGGCACTCAAAGAATTATCGAGAGGTAATAGACAAGAAGAATAGTGGTAGCAGTAGAACTTTTTTTTTCGATTTTCCTTTCTTACATCCATGATTGAAGAGATTTATCTCGTCGAGCAGATTGAAACTCATAAAATTTGAATGCAGAGCAAGAACCATTTCCCAGGCGAATTATTCAAAATCTTATCTTTGGTTGTTCGCGTCGGAATAAGAGGAACGGAGGAGGATGCAGCCTTATGCTCGTGACAGCGAGCACAGAAACACTTTGGGACAATTAATCCTTCCGCCAATTCCGGCGCCATAAATTATCCGGCTGATTTTTACTGGAACTCGTTCTCTAGAATGAGTTTTAATTCTTCGATCGCTCAAACAATGCAAATTTCTTCTGTCGAATTACAACTATCGAGAATGAACTGACAACTTGTCGTCTGATCACAAGCTACAGCTTAATTCGAAAATCGATAATTCGTAAACTACGCACGATAAATTTTATTGAATCTCTCAAAATTCAACTCTCAATTCTTTAAATTACTTGTACTACTGTTCAGCCCACATTTGATATTGTTATTAAATATATTATATCTACCGGATGCAATAAATTCCACTGTATTCGCATTAATGGCCAACTTTCGATACGAAGCCATCGATATGTCTTCTTCAAACATTTCAACACGCGATATGATATCTCCCGTGAGATTAAAACAAATAAATAACCCGGCTCGAACATTGTCCTCGCGCGTTGGCAAACAATTAAATCAGCGAATTTCATAAAAGCAACGAAATTGAAAGGTTATTAATCAAAAATCGATAATACGCACTTTCAATTCGTTTCGAAGTAATGAATATAAAATTCGACGATAAATATCAATTTGTCAATTTACTAACCGAGAATCGTTGTAAAAAAAAAAAAAAAAAACAGCTGCTATCAAGCAAGACCATTGAATTGAATTTCATTCGATTGAAACCGAACGGCTTCCCTCGAACGGAGGCAGCGACAGCCTAAAAGCGTTATATGGGTTTCCGTGAGTCACACCATGGCTGAATTATTAGTCACACGGGTAGCATTCGCGTTAATTGTTTCTTCCGTAGCCGAAAACCACGACGCGAATCGGGCGGGAGCAAACTTTCAACGACGATTCTCATCGCAACTAAATTAGAGACATCGCGGTTAAATCGACCGAGCTGTTTTCGGACCGCCCGAAAGTTTCTACTGTTTCAGCGGACAGCTGTTAATTGACGGCTACCTTTTAATTACTCCGCATGCGAAATAATTATAGAAATTTTCTGGCACCAGCGCCGAGCACTGACGATCCGTGATTTTCTTTCGGAAAAGAAGCTAAGTCATCGGTAAATTTCTCGTTTACAGTATTTTCTCTTTCTTTCTTTGTTAGGGATTGTTAGAAATTTCTATCGGCAAACGTTGGTTCTTTTACTGTCCGAGATAGTCACCCGTGAGTTACCCAACATGAGTGATGACCAAGAATATTCGGACTTGACCTCACAGAAAATAGATTCAAGAGTTGCTAAATACGAGGAACTGAACGTGCTGTATTTTTCGAGAATAATCGTGATTCATTCTAGAACAGAAACTAAATAGAAATGATCGAAGCTTGTGTTCTATATTCGTATACTATGAAATATCATGTTGTGAAAAGAAGTGTAGCGTGGCATCAGACACCTTGTAGCCTATAAATAAAATACAGGGGCAAAAGAATTTTTTTTTTTATTTCGAGTATTATGATCCGGGAAAAATAATAGTCTCGCCAGAAAAAAATTTGTCTAGATAGTTTGCGTCATTTCGCAAAGTCGTAGTATCGAACGCTGTATCAAATATTAATCACAACGTGAATTCAATCAAGTTCACATATTAATTACAAAATCGTTTCTTCGATCGGTGCAATGAAATTGATACGAGTTATTCGTACAAAATATCATTCACACAAAGTACACATCCTCGTAGCTCTGAAACCTGAGAAAAAAACTTGCACGCAAATCTGACGTAATTTTATATTTGTTTCGAGTATTTCGTGCAATTTTAAGAGCTGAACCGGTCGGCCAAAGTCCAGAAAACAACGAGCGCCAGTGTCGGGTGCGAAAAGTCCGTTCTTAATTATTATTATCGTGTGAACCCACGGCAAGGGTAATTATTTCCGTCTGCAGTAAACGCTTCCTGCGAAACGAGCCGACCTCGCAAGGGATGGAGCCCATGTTACGTAAGGCACGCATTACTCCACCTAGCCAAAAACTTGTTTCATTTAAACTTCTCCGTTGACGGCATTGATAAGCTCGGAACACCGGTGGTCCCGGTGTTTTTAATTGCTCCCATTCGAGTTGGCCGACTGATTTCGCACGACCTCCATCTTACGTGCAATTTAATTATTCCGTGGTAAAAAATTAGAGCGACTGCAATTCCACGATCTCCAGTTTGTAAGAAAGTCGTTTCTAAACTTGCGCTCCGTTTAAAATCCAGGTGAAACTGCGTATTCGTGAGTTTCATGAAATTTTCAAGAAATAAAGTTCTGATGTTTGGCTATTTGAATTTGGCGATACGACAGTTGAATCCTTTCATTAGTTTATGCAAGCATTTGCACGAAATTTATTATAATACAATTTTATACTGTGAAATAATACTGTAATATAATTTTAATATAATTTAATATAATTGTAATAGAATTTTATTGCAAATGTAACTGTATAATTAAAATAATATAATCGTATAATTAAATTTGTATTGATATAATGTTTATAATATTGATATAAATCAATATAAATATAATAAACGTTCAACGAGAGAAGGGATGACTTCGTTCCTGAGACACTGCTGGTTTTTGAACTTCTAGCTGCATACTTAAAAGATACGTAATTGAAAATAATTCCACGTACAGAACGTTAATGTCATTTTCATATTTAGACGACTGTTTAACGTAAATTTATATAATTATTTTATAATATTGTTATATCTTATCGTATTATTTTGTAATATTTATATAATTATTTATCGTAAATTTATATAATTATTTTATAATATTGTTATATCTTATCGTATTATTTTGTAATATTTATATAATTATTTATCGTAAATTTATATAATTATTTTATAATATTGTTATATCTTATCGTATTATTTTGTAATATTTATATAATTATTTATCGTAAATTTATATAATTATTTTATAATATTGTTATATCTTATCGTATTATTTTGTAATATTTATATAATTATTTATCGTAAATTTATATAATAATTTATGTAATTATTTTTCACAATTCCGGGGCATCGCTCGCAGTCGTAAGCAAAAGAAACAGAAGGACAATTGTTTGTCCGCGAAAAACACGATTTTCGCAGGATTAATTCTCTTGCATCGCGGTGCTCGCCGGAGCTCGATCCACGCACGGCACGGAGATACGTCCGAATAAATTTTTAATTTGCGGCCGTGCTCTGTCGACACGGTTTTCGCCCGCAACGGCATAATACCTTCCGTTTGAAAACAGCGTTAGGTTTCAAAAAGCTGTGTCACGGTTTAAAAACAACGCCAAAGAATTTCGCACGGAGGGAAACCAGTGCCACTCATTTGCTCGTCAGAAAAATGAATTTCCTCCTCCTTCCTCTGTTCCATCCCTCGCTTCCTCCTTCACATTTTCTGTTTTTCATTCCCTTCTCTCCTCCTTCGCCTGAAATTAATTTTCATTCCATAAATCTCGAGGCTTGTTCGCGCTTTTTCAACCGCGTGAAATCACAAAGCGCCTCTCCCCCCCGGTGAATCGAATTAACCATTGAAAATTTCATACGTGCGAGAAGACACACGTGCGAGGACCTCCATCTGCATATGCATAAACACCCGGTGTGAACGATCGAAATCAATCTGTTCGGCAGAGACGTGCCGCGTCGAACGTTCGATCCGATCAGAGGATCCTTCGTTCCGTCGAACGAGGAACTCCTGTTTGCTCGAACTTCGCGAACGGGGCAACAATAACGCCGCAGTTGATCGCAAATCACCCAAGTTGGCCATAACACGTACGTATTAGAAGTTACGCGCGCTATCGTATTGAAATTTCTGCGTGGCTGGCAGAAATTATTGACACCCGGTGTACACGCGGTAAGTTCCGTCCACGCAACAAATGGCGGCGGTGGCGTGTCGGTCTCGTGCCCGGAAGTTGACCGCACCTGCATCTACAGTCGGCGAAACTTTTCGGTCGCCGCTCATAAACGAATAGTTATAATTAAACAATTTGTCGGTATTGCCACCAGGACAAGTTGATCCAGATACTGCGTTTTATTTAATTACGCCTGGAACGCGAACGCGTCGTCCATTAAAACTTTATTTCCCTCGTAACTCGACACTTCCGACGAGCGTACGAACAGGTCACGTCACCAGTGAGATCCCATTCGCTTAATGTACACCGTCCATTCCTAATGTCGTTTCACAATGTCGCTCGATTAATGTAACGTAGAAGCTAGATCAATTGGTCTAATATCAAGTTCACCGTTGAATTACGACGACTCGACTGGTGTTTCCACGCAGAAACGTTCAAAAGTTACCGAAAACGGCCGGCTACAAGGAAGTAAAGCAAAGAATTTTGGTATCGAGTAAGGAATTTTCTGTTTGACGATAATCAAACTGTTCGAGACTGCGAATTGATTATGGTGAGACCAGAATTGATACTCAAGTGATATTGTAGAATTCATATTGCATTTTATTATTTGTTATACGTACCTTGCTTGAATTTTCATATTTTAATTTTACCCACGTTTCGATAAATAAAAAGCTTTAAGGAAAGGAAGTTTTTTTGAAGATAAAATTTCTTTCACTTGTTTCACTTGTCCAAACACAGAAGATATTTATTACCGTTAGAAAAATATTGCAGTGGCCGCAGGATTAAGGAATCTTGTTATACTGTATGCATTTTTGTAATATAATATTATTGCAGAAGACTGCAAGGAGAAATAGAAAAATTGTTTTTAATTTTTTACGTCATTCCATTGCCTTCGATTAAATGAATAATAAACTACAACAATCGATATTCGTGACAGACAAGTTTACAGAAAATGAACTTGCAAGCATCATACAATTAAGTCCAGCAGCAGATGTACAGAAAACTTCTGCTCCTCCCCGAAACTTCTTTTCACACGTGGAATTTTAAATTTCGCATTGTGTTGCTACGTCGTTTAATTGTCTCAACAAGAACGAGGTAAAGTGGAAGGGGAATACCTGCAACCGTGCAAGCGAGTCTCTCTCTAAGAATGCAATTTTGCACAGATTATGCGCGCGCTAGAAAGAAATGTAATTTGTATTTCGACATGAAAGAGTATTAAAAAGCTCAGAGGACGAAATAACATTGTACTTACAATTAGCGAATTAGATGAACGCACAAAGAATGATTAATACACCGTCCATTCGAAGAGAACGAGAATTTATATTCTACTCTCGATTACCCTTTTCACGGATAAACGCTTTGAATTGTTACGCAGTGATATTTGTGTAATTTAGTAATGCAATGATATTATGTAATTAACGTAAATGTTAAAATATTAATTAAATACTAATCATTTAAATTTATAAAACATACATCTACATATCTATTTTTTGAATATTTTTTATTTTATAATTCTATGAAAAGAACGGAAATGCTTTTTCAATCCTAATTATATTTACAATATTGTATTAATACTATATCACAAATCAACCAAATTTATCAAATATTTTAATAATCAAATATTGTAAGAGAGGGATATCTGCCAATATCTAAAATAGCCTGCTACTAGCAGACATTCTATTCCGGTGATGCAACATTGGAATATCAGATTAAATATTCGAAAAATAGAGATTCAGATAGACTCTGTTCTACATAAATAAATATCAATAATTTAAATTTATAATCCATTGACTCTATAAAAGATGGACGTAAATGTTTTTCCAATACAACAATATTATATTTGTATATGATACCGCGAGTTGATAAAGTTCGTCAAATTCTCATGAACACCAAGTGACATGAGAACGAACGCTCCAACAAACATGAGAGAAAACTCATCGAGTCATAAGAGAATTGCATTATCACCCGTAGAGCGGTGGCGTCGTTTGCTTAAGAAACTATGCAAATGTCATAAATTTTCCTCTGGACAACAAAAACTCACGTGGCCCCTCCCCAACCGGGGAGAATTTAACAGGGACACGGGCACGGGCGCAAGAACTGTTCATCGCGAATGAAAATTTTTCATCTTTTTCTCTCCGTTGCCGCCCGTGTTCTTCGAACCGTTTGCAATTACCTCCAATTATTCGGTCGACAACTCGACTTTATGTATTCATGCAATTTCGCGCTAATTCATTTACATTCTTAAATTCCATAGGAGGGCGCCAGGGCTCCCTAGATAATTTGTTACCGGCACAGCCGATGGAAAGAACTTTTAAATCGCGTTGAATGCAGTTCATGCCACGACGGAATATAACACAGAGCCTCGCGAACAGCTACGTTTTTTCCTTTTTCTTCTCTCTCTCTCTCTCTCTCTCTCTCTCTCTCTTTCTCCTGACGCCTACGAAAGTCCCTTTAAAATTGAAACTTTCTTAATACTACGGATATTAAAAATGCGCCGGAGTTACCATTCATCTCGACGGTTCTACAACTTTCTCTACCACCTCTCTCTCTTGTCGCTCTTCTCTTTTCTCTCCAACCCTCCTCCGCCCCTCGCGGGATTTCACCAACGAATACTTTCGAGCCCCTGTTATATCCTGTTGCATGTTGATGTAACTCTGCTGTCGAACAAGAGCGAAAGGGGTTTCAAAACGTCTTAGCGATTGAAGACCTATGTGATTACAAATTTATTGGATTATCTCGTTTGGAAGTTTAATTCGTTGGGAATCGAACGGCGTTGCCAGTGATCAATGACGATATCGGCGTTATCGAACAGAAATTGAATTAAATAAGTAAAATAATTCGTACATTACGGTGAAAGTTAAGTAAAATAATTCATATGTTGTAATATTAAACGGAACGTTAACTGTTATTAAATGATAAGGAAACAACATCCATTTTACTTTCAAGCACCTTCAAGTACCCCAAGCATTCATTTACTGTGAGAACGAAGAAAAAAAATATTGAGATTTTCTTTATATAGTCCCGACGTTAAAAAGTGCAATTCAACGACTAATTAAAAATAAAAATTGCTAATAAGAGAAAGATGCAAAAAGATCCGAGTAGCTCTGGCATCTAATTGGTGCCAATTTACATCTCTCATTATACTACGCCATTCTACAGACCTCAACTAGCTGTAGAAGCACAATTATGTAAACCATAACAAAGTTGGAAGAGAAATACACGAAGTAAAAGATGCAATCGAAAATCATTAATCGTATGACTAATTAAATTTATTATCAATTAAATGATCGTCACGTTTGAACAAATACATGTAATGTCGAGTGTTATTTTGTAAGTAAAAAAACAATAATCGTATTATACGGGAAGAGCAATTAATAAGGATGAAACAAATTAAAGTAGGAGATAAAACGAATAGTGATGCATTCAATATGAATCATAATCTCCCACTCTCTCTCGTTGATTTCATATTAAAGGTACAACTTATTCTCTCTCGAACGAATAAAATAAGAGATGCGATTTTGTTCTGAAAACGCTTGAAATATTAAAACGTGCCACGGTTGTGTGGTAGATATTACCCAGAGATTGAAATTTACCGTTGAATAACTCCGGGAATCAATTTCTGTTTCGAAACTACGCTCCTCTCAAAAATGCATTTACAACAACGCCAGCGTGAAACATTCCTCGAACGATGCGTCGCGTCTTCTCGAAAAGTAGGTCGGTGAACGGCTATTTTCAGAAAATAGGAAATTCCCGCTATTCTGCTCGAAGTGGACACGATTTTCTCGTTACACGATCGCGCGGCATCACGCGACAAACACGTGTCCCTTCTCAGCCAGGCACATTCGATCGTCTCAACTCTCGTTCGGGCTGATTGAGAAACTGATTTTGAGAAATTTCGACAGAGTTCCGATGGAATTTTGTTACAAGTATCTTCGTATCCGCAGAAAATCGTCAGACTGAATTATAACTGGGCTATCGTCCAAGAATTTGGTTCGGGAAGCAAACGATTGTAATTTATGAAATTTTAATCATAAACGATAGGTGTATGAATAAATATCTTTAATAGCATATCTGTCAGAAAACAGGTGTGGTTTTATCCAAAATTAACGCGGTATTCCAAATTTTCGACAGCAAAACTTGTCGAAGGAATAAATTCGACATAATTTCCTGATATAGGATTTATTGAAATTATCTTGTAAATTTACTTCATAAATTATCTATCTATACAAAATATACAGAATTCTATTCCTTACAGTAAAACATTCCTTGCAGTATATCTAGAGAGTTAATTTAGTTTTGAAAAATATCAATTGGTACAAGCATCCGTAGCCAAGTCGTAAATAATATCTATCGTTGTCCGAGTTACGTCTTCAGGGACCTTTAATATCAAACTACAATATCTCATCGACTTTCCTTCGTGAAATCAAATAAACAAAAGCGAGGCACGTTTAAAAAAAAAAAGTAATACTGCGATATTAATTAATACCAATATAAATCGAGTAAGATTATTACACTATAGGTGTATATAATTAAAATACATTAAAAGAAAGACATTACTGTGTACTATCCGGAAATACACGAACCAGCTTTTTCACTCCAGAATGATTAACATCGTTTGATCTGTCGCTCGAAAACCGAGAACGACAAACGAAACGAACGAATTTTTTCTGGCAGATCGGCCTGGAAATCACGACACGCATCCCTCGTGCAAAAGCGATTTCAAATTATCGTCCGTAGATGTTCTCTGTTAAAACACCGCAACAGATAACATTCAATATTTATTATCCGCCTTATTGGAAACCGTTAACGCAAACTGCGTTCGTCGATATTTCTTCTGGCGCACCACGGAAACTTCAAGATTTCCCACGGAAATAATGGATGTTAAAAAATTGCAAAGCACGGCCGTGCTCGCGTTCAGATACTTCGCCGTGTGAATTAAACATGAAATCAACATGGTGAATGTGCTCGTTGCTATTAGTGCTTTCCGCCTCCTCCTCGCGGTTTAGTCTGCCTTCACCTCACCCTCTCTCACCCTCTCTTCCTTGCTCTTCTTCTTTCTCTTCCACTTTCTCATCCACTTCGAGCCTCTCGTCGATCAATACACATTATGACTAGTGCCTCGTTGGAAAGTTGGAATGAAAATGTTTTTACGTCCGGACGTACGAAGATTCGAGGATTTAATATTGCAAAGCCCGCGAAGTTACGACTATTGCAGTTCACCTCGTAAATTACCGCGTCCAAATCTGCCAAACCGTCGTTCTTTACTTACATTAGAACTAACTCTTTACGAGTCGACAGTTTACGTGTGCCACTGTAATCTCGTAATTGCTTTCTCTTTCCTACTTCGAAATCCACCAAATCCTTCTGTCTCGTACGAATGGCGTCAAAACAATACTCTAATAAGCACTGAGCTTAACTTCCTACTGATGTTATCGCGAGTCTCCAAATCTCTCTTGTTTTCCGAAAAAAAAAATTCCAGCACGTAGGTAAAATTCCACTGCACGCTAATCTGGAGACCGTGTCTTCGTGGCCAAGGATTACAGAGAGTCTTAAAGGATCCTTGCTTTATAGAAAACAGAAATTCTAGCGAAATATCAAACTTGAAACATTGGCTTTTAGCCGGTTTTCGAACCACTGTGCACTGCTCTGGAAACCATTGGTCTCTCAAGAAATCCAGTTCCTAATTTTTGATACGAATTAAATTTCAACCTGTACAGATCAAGAAGGCGATAACGAGGGAGCCGGGTATTGAAACACGCGGTCGAGAGAAAAATTCGCGAAGAACGCGGGTCGGGCGGAACAGCGGCGCGGATCAATAAATCATCGCCGAAAGAAAGCGGTCGGAATCGGGAAAGCTTTTTGCCCGCGCGTTTTCATCAGAAAAGAACGGAGGCAAAGTGCAACGACGACACACGTTAGCGAATCCGAATGAATTTACACGGGGTCGCGTCATCGTGCGCAAATTCCGGCAATTTGTTTCCGAAATTCGCGCGTACTGCGAAGAAAACACTCGGCGGCGTAATAGCCGTGGAATTTCGCACGCTCGACCCTCGAGAATTTCGTCGATTAACCGTCGTGAATGGCGACGTGACGTTTCAGAGTTTCACGGCTGGTTACGCTGGAACGAGTGCAACGATGAATGCGAGAGACGTCGCATCGCCGCGTAATTCGCAGTCACGTGGTGAAAATCAAGTCGGTCCTTTGCACGATCACGGAGCATCATGGCGTTTCGTGTGTCAATATCGTCGAATTGTCCCCGGCCCGTCTCTGTTTATTGAATCTCAGAAACTGATTCACCTCAGGTTTGAGGAGCTTCAGGCGGAAATAATGCGTTCGCTTCCCGTTCGATAACGAAGCAGCCCGAACTGGTAGAAACGGACAGACTCTATTTCTTATTCGATCCGTTGAATTTAAAGCAATTATTTAATACCTGAGAGGAATAAGTTCTATTGAATTCTGAGATTTCGAACGGGACGTCGAGACGCGCATTGTGAAACTGTTGAGAATTGCTGACTGATATAATTGCACGATGAAACGTTTGATCAATCCGTTTGATTGTGTATATAGCAAATATCTATTGGAAGTATTTGCAAAAGTTAATGAAAAGCAAAAGTTGATAATTTTATCCTGATACGGATTTTATTTAATATATCTTCTCTTTCCTGATCAATTTTGCTGCAAAATAATCTATAGTATCGAATACAATGTAAGAGATTTGCAATGTCAGAGAATAATTTCAACAATTTCTTAATAATCCGTCAAGTTTATTATTCTCATCGGTATTATTGTCACTTGTTACTTACTACGTTATTATTATTTATATGTGTTAGACACTAAAACTAATCAATGCCAATTATTTCATTTATCCAAACTCTTTGTTCAATCAATACGTTCCATTAATGATAAGTTCAATTGCATTCTAGAGATTTCATTCCATCTCATAAACCAAACGTAATTGAAATAGAAATTTGTTCCATGTACACTTTGTTCTTAAATTTGTACGATTCAGGGAAATAGATTGGAATTGCGAATGTTTTCGATGTTTACGATGGCAAAAAAAAAAAAAAGAAAAAAATTTTCATCACTTCAACCATCGATTCAGCGAACGTTTAATACACAATTAACGAAACGTAATCGATTCGTAAATAAAGCAGCCGGCAACTGAAATCATCAGAGGTTCGTTCGTCCGAGTTTTCTCCGCGCGATTAAACCCGCGCGATCACGTTTATTCGGAAACAATGAGAAGAGGTATCACGATCTCCGGCGCGGCGCGGCGCGGCGCGGCACCGGCTCGCCCGGTAAATTAGATTTTACCTAAATTCCACGTCAAACCGTCGCGTCGAATGTAGTTGCTAAGCTGCGAGAGCAGAAGCCAATTTTCCGTCGAGATTAGATCGTGCAAACGGTATCTGCGCAGTTAAGGAATCACCGTGAATAACCGTGTCTTAGTTAGGCCCGTGTGTCACGCGAAAACGCCAATTACGGAAACGTAATTGCGTTCTCGACAATGCCCCGTTTCGAACCCCTTTTATCGCCCATGTCCGACGGTAAACTCGCAATCGTATTTTCGATTCAATAATTCAAGCTCGTTTGCCATCTCCATATTGCGTTTCGTTGCGACGGCCGTCATCGAGGACACGATTTTCCGGATAAACATGTGTACGTTTGCCGTAACGGCGCGCGCCGGCCAGATAAATACATATCTTTTCTACGAAATGAAATGAATCAAATTAAACGTAAATTCACCGTCGGATAGAAAGGCACGATCGTGTAACGCGAATAATTTCTTGTAATGTATCGGCCGATTAAACGAAGTTCAAAGGGTAAATTGATACCGATAACGATTATTGCGAGCTCTCGGTACTCTCGGCTTCATACCAAGTGATTTAGCTTCGTAGAATTTTTACTGCCTCGTTTGAGAACTGCTTCATTGTTTATGCTGATTGAATACTAGCCGAACGCTCGTGTCTTTTTGAAGTTGAACTTTTCTCGAGCTTCGAACATTACGGATCAACGACGTAACAATCAGCGAGTCGTAATGTCATATGATTCTGAGCAATCAGTGTCCACCGAAAAATGAATCGCGATATATTTAAATATACGTGTCCCTTCATACTCGTTTATTTAAAAAATTCATTTTCCTCTGCGATCTCCACTACTTTCGCGCAATGTTTATTTGTGCAATAAAATACAACGTTCCGCGCAATATTTATTTCTGCAATAAAATAAAACGTTGGCTATTAACGACCGTCGTGCATATAAATTTATCTGCAATACATTCTACGTAAATTTTTCTACTCGAACAATTATCCGAGCAATTTGCATACACAACGAAATTTCCCCCTTACCTCTCATTTTTTACTCTGATTTCATTTCACTTTTACTTGTTTCACTCGATTACAGTGCACTTCGTAAATTTTCATTTTAATGGCCTTTCGTCGAAACTGCACGATCCATTTGGCGCACTCGCTAATCTAATTTCGTTATTACAAAAAATCCGCTCGAAGTAACAGGCTGGCATCGTGTTGGCCAAGCATCAATTAGAATAATTAACGGGAGAAGGTTGAGCCGCACGTAAATGCAAACGAAATATTCTTTCACGCGACGCGACGTTCCAATTAAATTAGCCTTTTCACGCATCACGATCGATCGCAAGTATATAATACCACCGAGTCGAATACAAATAAAATAATACGGCCGATCGGGTCGTTACCGTGATCAAACATAACCAAAACGAAACTCGAATGGACACGCGACGATCGGTGGACAAAAAAAAAAAAAAGAAATGAGATAAAAAAACGAAACTCGATCAGTCCTGCGGACCGTGTTGGATTCCGTGCATTTTCGCCCGCCAATTGACAATATCGCGCGACCAAATTCTCATCGGCTTCGGTTTCACGCGGCCTCAATCAATAACCTTCGTGTTCACTAGCGTTCCGCATTCAATAATTCGTACTTTCAATAACTTTGTGCTCGATATTTATTGTATTCAATCGTCGACCGATGTGAAAGTGCGAGTAGATGGAGCGTCCGCTTGCGCTGTACATTTTATTGTATGGCAACGTGGGGGGGGGGGGGGGTTGCTGGAAATTCGTATCGATAAATGAATAATGTGGCGACCATCGATGGTGTCCGTAATGTATCGAGGGCCGATTAGTGTTTCGACGAGGAAGGAGAAATTTCCTATGAACGTTAACGCAACCAAAGAAGGGAATTGCAGATCGTTATTTCTGATGCTTAGGCAATTTCTACGAATTCTACGAATACTACGTGACGAGTGAAAATGTACACGCGATGTGTCGAAAGTTGGGTTCAGTTAAAACGGTTTTGAGAATCATTTAGAATGGTAAGGGAGGATATTTGCAAATATGTTATAGAAATATTTTAATATTGGTTAATATGGAGACTTGAGCGAGAAAATCTTTGAACAGTAGAGTAGTTAATTCAAATATTTTTTCAAAATTTTTAATTGAGTATCGGACAAAGTAATGTTTGAATAACAGATATGCTCGAATCGGTATCGTTGAGTCATGGATTCTAGTAAAATTAAATCAAATAATGCAATGATATCGATCAATGAGTTGATTTTCTTGAAACACAAATTAATGTGCAACATAACAGTTGGAAACAGGTAAAAGGTATTATGAATTTAAACTGATTAAGCCCTAACCTAATACAGATTATTTAACTCTTAAATATTTTAACGAGTTTTTAAATAATTAAACAATATTTATTTCAAATACTTTCAAGTGCTATGACAAAACAGAATCACTACGCACAGAAATATGTATATAAAATATGTCCAAGATAGAATAGCATATAACAGATAAAAGGATTCCTATTTCTTTCGATTATTTTCACAAAAATTGTAGAATATACAGGAACGTGAAAACCATTGACAATTAATAAAGAAGAGAAAGAAAATCTAATCTACGATCCAAAATGAGCAGAGAAGTTCGATTCCGAAAGGGTTAAGGAACATTAATAGAACAAGTGTCAAGATAAATTTCCTACGGTAGGAGAGTTTCATTCGGTAGAGAAGCGAATAAAATGCAAGATCACGTAATGTGTGCTACAAAAAAAACGGACGGACGATATATCTCGAACATGCAATATGACAGGGGGAAAACAAATATTTGCAATATCAGCGTTTTTTCATGCCGTGAAAGAACCCTTTGAGACCATATGCGACCAACAGTAACCAGCTTTTCCGGGACACCGAGCACAGAGAAAGGGTGTCAACCCCGTCCCCCCGTCTTTCTCTAAATTTCTCGTGACTTCTTACGTTAGACACGTGAGATACGAGTTTACACAGCCCTGCTTTCTGTTTTCTAATTTGGAAGATGCTCCCTCTGTTTTGAACCTGTTTCTGGATCATTTCGGCGCCATACTGCGCGAAATTGTTCACGCTGCTCCCCCAATTCTGTTATTAAAACGCTTTCTTCTCTCTCTAGAGAACGTTGCGTTTCTCATCGAATATTCATATCTTCGATTACGAGAGCAAAAGTATTCGACCTGATTTCGTTCCATCGTTTATTTCCGACGATCATTTTCTTGTTATCATTCTCCCGTTAAACAACGATGAAGATTCAGTGACGAGATAAAGGAATTTTTCTTCATTCCTTTGTTACGTCTACTTTTCTTCGGGAATACACAATCTATATGGAAATTTGCAGGGAACAAAGCAGAAAGAAACGAAACGCTTAAAAATGCGTTTCAAGCACGAAAACGGGTAAACAACGTGATGAACTGCAAAGTCTCGCAAGCACGAATCGAACATTTTCGAAAATTTTAGTGAATTACTTTTTTCAAATATATGGAAATACGTAAAATTAGCTTCGTTTCGCTGTGAATCAATTTCGTAGCTGCTATCTACTGAATAGCTTTATAATGACAAACGCAATATCAAATACATAGCGACGGAATGACTCGTGCTACTGCTCGTTATACGTGATATAACCGAATAACAAAAACACACCGCGAAACACACGGAGAACCGACTCTACGAAACTACTGATATTCCAGAATCAAATTACCACCAGCGGGAGGACTAGTTCTCGACCGGAACAAAAATTTCTTTCAACTGGGAAGTTTCCTCGGTGGAAAGAAAGAGAACAACTTTCGTTTTACTAGCGCGAATCACCGGTGGATGGATCTGAGTTTACGTTCAATTATCGAGTTTCACGGACTTTAATCGTAATTTAATTCGTAACGCCGACTTTCGGTATCTTATCAAATCATTTCAACCAGAAGATCGCGTCTGAAAAAAAAAAAAAACACAAAAGAAAAGAAGAAGAAGAGGAACCACCATCGGAGCAACCACGAACTACATGCTGTATCCCTATCTCTTTATTCTTATTTCTTCGCCTCGATCGAACGAAAAAAATTTCGCCCTGATAGCCGAGTTATCGGCGCGTTTTTTTCCTTTTTTTTTTTTTTTTCGAAACGCCCGGCCGAAGTCGTTATCTCGTTTTACCATAGCCCGTGCTGATGACTGCGGAGGGCTGGATGCACGCGGCGCCGCGTTAAAAATGCTCCGTGTACCTCTATTATGGTCGCTAAGCTTCGGCCGGGCAATCTTCAACGCGGCCGAACGATATTGGATTTTCCGCGGAATTCCATTTGTTAGCAGCGGTCAAGCGTTCGCTTCGGCTATAAGCTGATGAACCGTTAAACGTTCACCTCCCGCCACACGGATGATTAACTACTTTTCCATCTGATATTCCAACTACGCATCTCGCGAGTCCATCAATCACGTGCCTGATAAATTAATAATTAAGCGAACTCGATCCGGTGATCGTGTAATCCATTGATAACCTGAACGATAACTCGTCGAACCGCGTCGATCCGCTACATTGTCGGCGCGATGGGAGATCGACGTATAGCTAATGAAAGCAGATTTTTCAGAAAATCATTTTGCAATGGGGAAATTCGATATGAAAAGGGAAAAAAGGATCCGTATCGAGTTACTACACCGCGGAGTGCTCGGATGTTCTTCTCTCGTAGCTTGGAAAAGCATCAACGTGTACTTTGTGGCGTGAAATGGCAAATTAAATGATTTCGTTAATAAATTTAATAAATGAAACGAGTAGTCGTTTTGCTTCAATACGAAATATTTCATCTGGAAATATATCTATTATTGCTCCAATGTAAAATCTAAATTAGAAGAGTATATTTCAACTTCTAATTAGCATCGTCGCAAATAGACATGTATACAATAGTAATTACTAAAAATTGGTACATTTAATTTTATTCGATATCCTCCGCGACAGAGATTAATAATAAAATTCAATAATTAAATGTGCGCGAATCAAGCAATTTAATTCTAAATGACAATCTCCCAATAGTCAAATGATACCAATTAAGAGTTAACAGAGGATCATAGCCTATCGGAATATTCATCGTTCGAACGAGGCGAGGTGGAAATATTAAAAGCGATAGAAAAATGATCTTTCCGTTTCTCTTTTACAATCATTCAGGTGTAATTGCGCGTTCGTAAAGTAGAAGATATTCTCGAATTAATTAAAGAAAAAGAGTTTTAATGTACTTTGCGTAATATCTTTGAGATAGAGAATATGAATGATAACGAAATGAAGTTCCTCCGTCGGTATCGAGATTTTAATTGAAAAAAATTTGTCTTTGTCAGAGAAAGAGAGAGAGAACTTATTTAATAGCCAGGAGCAGAAAAACAGAAATTCGCGTTCGATGAAATTTTTCCTGAAAAAGCCGAGTGAAATCCTCTCTGTCACGGTGGGTGTGTGAAGAAGAAGAAGATGAAACGAAGTTTAATCACAAGTGAAAATCGCGAACAGCGATCAGAGACGTAACTGAAACTGAAACAACCGACGGGACGCGTTAAACGAACTGTCAAAAATACAGAGTCGACGAAACTATGCTGTCACGTTCTGTGCTGTGGTAAAACTGGAACGTGTTGCAGATCAACGTCGATCACAGGCTTTCAAAGTTTAACCGCTAGGAATTCCATTTTGAATTATCTCCCGGTACCTTCCGTTGAAAACAGACATTCTAATTCATGGAAAAATAAACGTCGATTAAAAAAGATAGTCGGCGCGAGTAAATATAACTATTGGCTCGTTAAAAACAATATCGGTGCGAGTACAATGTTCGGGATGAAACGTGATTTTCGTACTATATAGATCATTCGGTAACATTTCAGAACTTCACGAAGGGTAAAATTCTAATCATGTTTGTTCAGAAACTTTTTTTCATTACAATCTACTAAATTAGATGAGAATCTCTACGATTCAAGATCAAAGATCAGTACTCGAGAACTGTCGTGCAAATTTCATTGAAGCATTTGTAAAACGTTACGACACTTTTATCAAACCGCATCGTAAATACACTAAATGCAATATCTCTCGAAAATTTCTTTCTGTTTAAATATATATATTTTAGCAAGCAAATTTCGCTCAGTGCACGGAAACAAAAGTGCAACGACTTTTGGAATTGTGATTTCATTTCGTAGTAACGAGCAACGATTTTTGCGAAAAAAAAATTGCCTCATTAAAGATTCGTTCGAAATTTGCTGCGAACGAACGTTCGTCACGGAAAACATTGGATTATCGACAATTATAAGAATCAAATATTCGATCGTTCGGCGTTTTATTCTGGCAAATGACGCGTTTTACAGCGAACCATTAATTCTGTGCATTCGCGCGTTACGCGCCAGCCACCTCTAGCACAGGCGAAACGTTTATTTTTGTCGTTAGAAATTCGCACGGCTCCAGCTACGCACTGTTAGAATACTACACTATTTTAAGCTGCTTCTAGGAAAGTTTACCGAGGAATATATCCCGTGATAAAATACGCGAGGCTTACTACCGGGTTAAATCTAATTAGGATGGCTCAATTACAAAGCAAGGGCAAACTGACTTTATCGTAAATCTTTCGATAAACGTTGCAATTTCTATTTCACATTACATCCTCTTCTTTATCATTTAATCTCTCTCTCTCTCTCTTTTCTTTGTTCTTCCCGTTATCTTTTCAATCTCTCATTTCTTTCTTTTCCTTTCTCTTTCGCGTGGGATAATTGCAGCCTCGAATTGATATAATTGGGTCGTAAATAATTTTCGGGCCGAGATTATAGATTGCCAATTCTAACTTGTAGATTATAGATTGTAGATTCTAGGATTAATTGAATATAGGTTACAGGTTAATATCGGATATAGAGTAAAATTATGTAAATTACAGGTGTCTCGGATAACCGATAACATCTGTAGATTGCCGACAGATATTAGCAGAATGTAAATGACAGATTAGAATTAATTAACGTTGCTCAAATCTAATTCGAACTGAATCAAACGATCTAACGACGGCAGCCGAAAGTTAAAAATACCTTCGCGAAATGTAATTAATATCAGTGCAATCGCGTACTTGACTTCAACAGTGTTGACTACGAAATCTCCATTGTTAAATCAACAGAAAATGAATCACAACGTTTCAACGCCGTAATTTCTATTTATTATTCCAAGTTTCGCGTTGATAAAAACCTTTCAACCTCCACGTCTCAGTCCATGAGTTTTAATTTTAATTTCCAATGTATCGTCTTCATTTCAAACACATTTTCGATCCAAGATCATTCACTCCGGTAATTCCGGTAATTTCCTACGAAAAAATTTCCCGTCGATGTACAGCAAACGATTTCATAGATGAAATGAGAAGAACAGAATAAATTACGAGCACACTGTGATAAACTGGCAATAAACGGCCCTCGTTCAATTTCTCATTGTAATTTCAACAAAAACCCTCTGATGATCAGCCGTGACTAGGGAATAATTAAAGTGCCAAATAATGTACGACGCGCATCACGGGCATTATCCCGAAAATGTTGCATCCGACGAAAGTTATTAAAGCCGCATTGGCGAAAGCTGTGTCGTAATAAAAGGGCTCGGGTCGATTGTCAACTACGAAGAGCGACAACCATTGTTTGGCGACTCTTTGCAGTTCAGTTATACTGTCTGCTATCAAAATCGGCCGAGATCAACCGCGCGAATTCAACAAACTGCGAAACGAGACGAGTCGCGTCCTGAACATTAACCTTCGTCCCTGACTTTCGCGTTCAAGTTCGAAATTTCTGGGGAGAGAACGTGCCCGCGCTTCTACGTTGACTGTTTAATTCCAAAGTTGACCAAGTGATTACTAAAGTGACTCTTTCGTTTCTTTAATCGATTGTTCGTGATTACGCCAGCCATCGGCGTAGGTGAATTGTAGCATACGCAACAGTTTTAATTTTCGTAATTTTTGACACGGGTACGGTCTTCTGGAAAAATTTTCATAGCAGAGTGTTTGACATCAATTTTTCGCATGATATATCATGAAAGAAAAATTAATCTAAAATGGAGTTAATTTATTACAAAGATTGTAATAATGTCGTGTGTCGCATAACACGATGTTTTCTTCCAGAAAATCCATTGCCGTAACGTACGTGCAACCTACTTCTGCCTCGAAAGCAAGTCTAAGAATCTTCTCTCGGAAAACTTGCATTTCACAGTTAATAAGCATAATGGTGTTGTAAATTTTCATCCCTTATTTTCAGTTTAATCCGGAGAACAAAGTCGAAAACACTCATATACATTTTTGTTTCATTTGCCAGAGATAACATCTCTAAAATGTTCTACATTTTAGTCGACGTCAGCGCGTTTCCTTTCTTCCATATTCGCGCGAACTCGAAAAGAGAAAATCACTCGCAATTACTTGTTGAGGTGAAAGTATCCCCTAATTAGTGGCGAAAAATTGGGATAAAAAAGCGGGTAATGAGAAAAAATTTGCAAATTTCATTAATATCCACGGTTATATTATTATTTCCAAAAGGAATCACCCGCGGCGGGTTTCAGCGAAGCCGCCAATGCAAATCCAAACGAGAATTAACGCTGCGATAATATTTATGCTTAACCTCGCGACATCGCGCGGCCCGTATTAATTGTCGCGATCGATTATCGATACTCCCCTTCGACGGAGCGGTTTTCTAGCTGCGTGAATGCGCGACTGCTGGACGAGATCGTCACTTTTTACCCCAATTGGATCCCCGCGAGAAAGAAACGATCGTTTACGAATTCCTCTCGTTTTCACCCGCTTCAGGCGCCAAGCTGTACACAGGCGCGCTCGTTAATCCGGTGATTAGCATTAAACGCGTTCGCAGCGGGATTAAACGATCCCGGCTTTTCGAATTCATTCTCCTTCCCTCTTAAAACGCGTTCCCAGCCGGACAAGCCGTTCGAGCTTCCGATTCACTTCCTCGCCGATCCGCTTCCAATGATTTTTGAAACAACTCTTCCCCTCCCCGTGTTCGACGCGCAAAGCCACGTCCGACGATTCGACGGTCTAATCTTATTCCCGGACATTTCGCGTGTTTTTTCTGCTCGAAGTTTTTGAGAAAGCTGCGGGCGGGGGGAAATTGATTTTCGAGAGATTTCTCGTTCGAAATTGCTTCCGGAATGAAGTTGAATTAGAGTCGCCGGGAGAGAATGGGAAAACGCGAAGTAATTAATTATGTTAAACAAAGCGACGAGATATTCAAATTCTATTTACGTTAATACTATTGAATTTCGCGATGTCGCGTTAATAACGCGAATTGATGTAAAAGTGATGTTTCAGCTAAAAGTACTTACTTTGTCATTATAACAGATATATACGCGCACGATATAATATAGTGCGACATTATTGATTTTCAATGGTTTTTAGAAAATATTCCGAGTGAATACTAATTGCGGTATGATCGTAAACAGATCCACCGTGATGATGATGCAATTGATATGTTTTCAAGCATTAACTGCAAAATTACGAATATGTTGAGTTTCATTAAGAAAGAAATATAATTATGTGTGTGTGTGTGTGTGTGTGTGTGTGTGTGTGTTTGCATTCAATATGTTATTTCAGTTGCAATTGGTAGTCAAGCTGCTCTGTTTCTGACAGAAAATACATCATTTAACATTGTTATCCTCTCTGATTTCTGCAGCTAGTACAGTATTCAGACATTTCTGATAAATTTTTCAATATTTTAACGATAACACGATATCAACAAAAACCTGTAGAAATATTTTTCTCTACAGTTTGTTCATTTATTTGCTTGTTACTGCCCTACGGAAATAATTGGCATTAAATTACAAGAATAATACGCCATAAATATACCGAAAATAATGGAAATACAAAAAAGAAAAGAACAAGCAACATTGCATAATTTCAAGTGAACATTTTATATAATGTCGTTTTAAAAAGAAAATTAATTTCATTCCCATAAAAATTCGCTGTCATCGTTACCCGTTTGGGGTCTGAGGAAAACGAGGTTTAAACAAAACAAACACGCTTTCCCCTTTAAAACACAAAAGTCGATCTTGCTCCCAAGTTTGCCACCACAAATTTCGACAATATCGACGGTATCGAAGGAGCCATATTTCCAAGAAGTTAATCCTAAATCGTTAAAGCTTGATTTCAGACGCATCGAACGATTAAGCACGTTTGATATTTACGCCGTCAACTCGACCAATCGAGGATCCTGATCCGCATTTCGCAAAATTTCCACGGGATATTAAAAAGTCCGGAACAGCGGCAATTTATTTGGATCAAAGGCGAGAAAGAGGGATTTGTGCGTGAAGCCCAGAAGAAACTCGGCAAAGGCGAGCAGCGGCGAGTGTACCAGCTTGAAACTCGATTTCGCGCAGTGGCCCATGCGCGTCAATTCGAGTCGAGTCGTTAATCGTAAAACTGTCAAGAACTGGGGGAAAAAAAAAAAAAAAACTCCTGTCGACCGGCCAACCAACGCCGAGTTGCTTTTCCAATATTTAAAAGTTTCGCCAACTGCAACGAAAAATATACTCGCCCCCCTAAAGCGTGAAAATTTCCAAGACGCGGTTTTTTCTGCTGTGGTCTGCTGCAAATTATCTACCACCTTCTTTTTCTATTTTTCGAATGCTTTGAATGATTGACAAACCAATGGTACTTTCTCCGTAGAATTGGATTCTTCACCTGTTTTTAAATAAGTTGCGAACAAAGACAAAGTTGTTGATGACGTACAGTATACAGAGAAAAGGTAAAAATAACAATAAAATAAAATAAATTTCTCGGGACGTGTTGCTAATTTTTCAACGACACTTTTGAATTATCAATTTATCAGAACGTGATTATCATTTATGACTTGTACATGAGTTTTGGTGTTACCATTTTTTGACGAGTCTTTGAAGATCTTTAGAACGTATTACTCGACATACATCATTCAAAAGGAAGAATTCGAATTTGTGCGGAAGAACAAAGAGTCGTTTAGCTAATATCATTTTCCGTCAGTGAATACCTTCAATAAATATTTTCAATAAATAATGCAAGTATCAATGATTTTTTCATTTCATTCATTTCAGTTATTTCTGATAGATAGAGGGGCTATAATATTAAATAGAGGGGCTATAATATTAAATACATCCTGCTGTCTAGTTGATGCTATCTGGTTGAAAGACGTTTGAATTTTTCGTACATTTCACAGTTGCTGGAGAACGAGAAGGAAATAAAAGTGCGATCTATGGAGAAGTTTAAAGGAGTACTATGAAATTCCAATGAATGAAATTTTTTGGTTTTTTGAAGAGGCAAGTAGCTGTACAATTTTCACTTTACGCCGAAGTAAAAGTAACGCATTTCGCTGCGAAACTTCGCCTGGAAAGTAAATAAAAAGTAGAAACGTAGGCGGAAAGTATTTATCGCTTTGAGGGGAGAATATTCATTTGATTTCTTTTCTCTCGTAGTAAACGCGGCAGAAATGCAAACTTTTCCCCTGGCCTTTTCAAGACCAGATAGAAGCATAATTTACAGTCTGGAAAAGAGGAACTAACAACGTTGAATCAACCGATATTTCCCAACGATTGTTCCATCGTGTCGTGCTAAAAATGATCTCTTTGAGCGTTGCACTCCAAGCTTTGAGAGCATACCGATATTTATCTTGGACGTTTGAAACCATTGAGTCGAAGAAATATAAAATGATCTGCCTTTTTTTAAACAATTTCGAAACCAGCAAAGTGATGATTTCAACGTTTCCTAATTCCAATTGCACCTCGTGGTATTTCATTTTGAAAACAATTAATCCATCGTCAATGTATGAAAAAATCTGATTTGATTTCGGCGTTGATAGTAATACTTCATTTGTTCATTTAGTTACTCCAATTTATACAGAGCACGTTCATTAAAAATAAAATGAAAAGATGGAAGACGAGCGAGATAGAGAATGGGGCTGGCGAATCTATGCGTTATTTTTATCTGATAGAATCGTTTTCGATTCGAAAAAGGAGAAGGAGAGAGAAAACAATAATTCATATCTCTCGATGTTTGTTTTCTACTTAGACCAGCGCGCAAGAAGAAGGCACGCGGAAGCGAATTAATAAGTATGCGCAAATGAAAGGAAAAAGCTCGATCTGCTTAAACCACCGCGAATATTCCCGTTCATATAAAAGCGAGCTTAACTTTAAAATAGTTATCTTCTGCAGCCTGCAAAAACAAACAGCAGACCGTGAGCAAACGTTTCCCTACAAGTTTCTGTCGGCCAAACGACGCGAGCCCGCGCCATTACAGGATTAAAATGCCTCGACCTCTTAATCCATCCAGAAGTTTATACGCGAATTTACTCGAATTTCCCCGGCGCAACTGTCACCTTTGAATCTCGCATAATTTCCTTCGTTTTGTTTCATAAGTTTGGGCCCCCGTCCTCCCCCTCCCTCTTCCACTTCCACTTCCGTCCGTTTTTCCTTCGCCTCTTTCTCGATTCAGTTTGCCGCGTGTTCACGATTCGACGATTGTCGGAAAATTCCACCGACTTTGCCCGACGAATCGCACATGCCGGATAGTAAGAGCGTTCGAACGCTCTGGCAATTACAGTATTAACTCTACAAGCAAGTGACCTTCGAACAAGTGATCCTCTTTCTTTCAAGAAAAGAAAAATTATTTCACCGGGAATCGTGAATCCGCAATTCTTGTCTCAGTCAATTATTAACGATTCGTTTGTAACGTGTGGATTAATATTAAAAGCCAAAGCGATGAATATGACGCGTTCTAAAAATCAGTGACTGAAGAGCTATTTTTCACCGTGATAACTCCGATAACTTTTGACACTGGAGAAACCAAAGATTTCCGATAATCTCTCACTGCATTTTTACCTTTAATCAGTGGTTTGTAAAACAAAAGGTTCTTAATAAAGTTTGAAAACTAAAATTTTCTTTGCAAAATAAAGTTTTCTTAAGTCCAACACTCGATATTTCGACTAATATTTGGACACATGTAGGTATATTCAGCAATTCGTCACTATTTTTTTAAACGTAGTTTTAAATACTTGTCAGTAGTTTGTGAAACAAAACTTTTAAAAAATTTGAATTCAGTAGTAAGGTTTCCAATAGTGAGATTCGAACTTGTTTTTCAAGTAATCCTTTTACTCTTTAATAAATAATTAATTGCGTCAGTAATTAATAGTTTAACGTTCAACATTTTAAACAATATTTGGATACAGGTACATTATCTACGAAAGATGTTGCTTTATTTCCCGTTAACTTTATTAAATCAAATTCTACTGAACCAGCCTGGCGCTCGTCGCAAAAAGTTGTTAAATGTAGTGTAAAGTGAATACAACGCTGAGAAATCAATACTAATGACGTTTAAATAGAAATCTAACGTGAGATTTTTGCAGATAATGAAAAACGCGAGATCTTTGCGGGATCTGTCGTATTACGAAAGAAAATCAAAAATAGATAGTACTTCAGAGAAAGCGTCTACACAGCCGGGCTGAAGCGGCTGAATCAGCCGAACCGTTGTCCGAAACTCAAAGAAGAAACCGTATTTCTGCTCCAAATCACGCAGAAATGTCTGCTAACAGATCTAAAAGAACCTAAATGTGGCCTAAATTTCATCGTAGAATTTTGCATAGTTCCAATTTTGCCAATGAAATATAATCGCTAACTTTTTAAACGATACATTCAATTCTTCACTTGTGTTACACTGCCAATCAATTCGAAAATTGTTTCTGCAATTGATTGTAGAATTAAGTAAATTATAACCTTCTCCAATTCCTTGCATTTCTAATTCTTACACTTTCGTCGTCAAGCTAGTTTACAGCTAAAGAAGCTACAACAAAAATAGACCTGATTTTTTTTCCCCCGTAATCGAACGTTCGAACGCTTTTTGAAGATCGCGTAAGGTAGCACGGTCGTCGATTTTCTCGTCGAACACAGAGTCACGTGGAGAACTTTCAGGTTCGAGGATGAAACGTTAGTTCAACCTCGGACGCGAAGTTGGCCAGCAGGAAGAATAGAGGCGAAATTGCGACAGGAATTCGACCAGTTCGAAACGCATCGGACCGATATTTGCATGAGGTTGCCGGAGTAAGGTTGTAAGGGGACCGGCGCGAAATCGAAACGGTGGATGAATAAAGTTTCTGTGTTTGTGTATACCGCGAGGGGCACACCGCGGGAAAAATTTATGGCGTGCACGTTTCGCCGTCGCAAAGATAGGCAACGCCACCGCGAATGCTCGCCGCGTTTATTATCGGGGTTCGCGACCGCGTGAGAAATTCCGGAATATCCTCCGCAGCGGCTGCTAAGAAGTTAATGAACTACGAAGAATTTCGCTCCTCAAACGCGAAAGCCTTTGCCAGTTTGTTGCGTGGAAATCTTCGGGGTTTGCGGCTCGTTCGCGTAAAATACGTTCGAATCATTTCAGCAATTAGTGGAACTTGGTTTGTTCGGGCGAGATATTAGTTGTTGCTCGATCGAGTGAACTTTCACGGACTGAAACAACCATCTACAGTTCCATTTATGTTCCATTTATACTTAATTCCATTTATTGGAACTAAATTTCAATCAATAATTAAACGAACTCTTGCTGGCTGGATCCACTTATTTAGATCGGAATTTCCTATTACATGAATGAAAAATCACTAATGGAGGGGAAAATCGATGGATTCCTACTGCACGGACTGCAATTATCCGTTTTACAAGTTTTATATAAACGGAGCTTTATATCGAACGAAAAATCATTGATGATGGGAGAAATCGGTAATTGATGTGAGCTTCGATCAAATATGTACACGAACTGCTCGTCGCTTAATCGCATTCGTTCGATTCGTTTCTGTAATTGAATGATGCGGTGTGGTATATCTCATTTTAATTGATTCAAGAGATCGAAGGGTTCGCAATAAAAGCAATCCTCGTTTGTGTTTGACTTCCTCCAAAAATATTCTTATGCACAATACATATATATAATAACATTTGAACGAGTGTGTGCATAAAGAACATTTCTTTAAATATACATACATACATATTTATACGTATGATTAATATATCATATTACGATCGCGAAAGAGAATTGAATAATATCAAAATGTGATGTTGTGCAGAATGTTGTTAATTGACAGGCGACAAGAATAAAAGAAAGCTTATATCAATAAAGAATTATACGTAATTAAATCTTGAATGAGAGAAGCGAATTTATGAATCTGATAACAAAAGTTTTGACAGACCCAGACCAATTTTCGCCTGACAATAAGTCAAGACCAAAATTTTAGCTATTAGCTATCGTCTTATCATTTAATAAGTCAAAAAATTTGTATTCTAACCAAGAGTGAACTGCTTTCAATTTGTTCTATTTTTATTAAAATCAACTTTGGAAAAAGAATTTTTGATTTAAAGAAGTTAAACAACAACAAGGTTATAAACATTGTAACATCGTTGTAGTTTCTTTGATATTTAAAAAAATAATATTATAATATCGTTAGCACGGAATGTTTCAAATACATTTAATACCGCCGATGCAAATAAGATTCGTCCTTTGAACCTGGCTTCTAAAAAACGATAAAACACGAACCTACTAGGAAACCTACTACCTTCATTTCTGTTACTTCCGTCTAGCAATATGCTCTGGATAAAAACGCATCTTTCTTCCCGTCTTTTATCCTCTCTATTTTTTCTTCCACTTTCCTCACTTTCATCATCGCAGAGTCGGATAATAATTTAAAAGAGCGCGTGCATGCAAATACACACGTATCGAATAATTAAATATTCGCGAGCTTGACATACAACCAGCCGCATAAATACGCGTTTTCAACGTCAAAGCGAGCGAAATCTTAAAATCAGAAGGGAGGAAATTTAATTTTAAAAAATTGGCAAGTATATTAACCTCGCGGCGGTTTCATATCCCGACGCGCATATTTTATCCGAATATCAAGTCGTAGAATACTCACTGTCAGGTCAGTGAAAACATTGCTGCCGCGTAATGGAGAGAAGGTATCTAATATTATGGGTAATAAATTGTTGCTCATGTGTTCGACGGACACAGTGGCAGTGAATCATTGGCAAAAATTATTGAAATATCCGTGAAAAATCTCCGCGCCGATGATTCGTGAAAGGAAACGTTTCAACGAAAATAAATTCTTGCATTCCCTCGTTACGCATCGAGCACGATACGAATTTACTAAATTATGATAATTACAGCAATTATCATTGCTCTGACCCGTACATTATTATTATACGTCGGAAATACCGTGTAAATACGCGAAAAGTTCGTTCTTTTTTCTTCAAACTCGCCACCGCTGCCAAACTGTTTGGTACCGTGCTACTCTTTGCTTATTTATTCGAAAAATTTTCGGTAAATTTTACAGCGCGGATTTTTCGTTTGATCATTTACAGAAACATTCCGTTTCATTTGCATAAATACAAAAATATCACTTCGCGAAAATTTTGGCCTCTCTCTCTCTCTCTCTCTGTAACGAAAATATTTTCAAAAATATCACTTCGATCGAGTGTGTCATATTATGATTATTTAAATTTAAAAGGCTTCCTCGCAGAAATGTATCGAAATTAGAAAACATTTATTGCAAACACTTGATAAAAAAAATTGGTATATCCTAATTATAGCAGTAATGCATGTAACAAGTGTTAAAGATGGTCCTACTAATTATTATAACTTTTAATTATTTATACTTTCGTGGTTACTGCGAAATTTATAATTTATCCTTGTGTGTGTGTATGCTTACATATTGTCAGAATTTTTCTTTTGTCATACGATACGTATAGTTTAATCACAAAATGTGTTCACGAGTGATCGTTTGTCTAATTTTAATGAAATTAATTGTTCGTGCCACGTATATACGCGATTGAGGAAAAAAAAAGAAACAAATGCCGAAACCTGTATGTCTCTCGATGCATGAATTACGAGAAACAGTGGTGTCTCGCGAGATGTTTGCAACTACTCTATGTCTGAAAAAAATGCGAAAACACCGCTCGAAATTTGAAAACAGCAAGTCGCTCTACAGGGAATAACAGGCCCCGTGTAACCAATTCCATTAAAAACTAAAAAAAAAAATGTCGAACAATAATAGTTAACGTTGAACAAGTTAAAAATAAATCCTGGGCTATTAATTGGTACCGGAGAAAAGAAACAATACGCGAGGGGGGGAAATACTTCCTATGCATCCTATATTGCGACCCGTGCCCATAGAAAACAATTTCACAAAAGTTACAATCATAACTACGATCAAACATAACTGTGAAAAAGAATTGAATAATGTCAGAGTGTTGCGTTCTGCAGAATGTTGTTAATTGACACGCGAATGGAACAAAAAAAAAAAAAAAAAAAAAAGGAAAGAAAAGAAAAATGGCCATCAACGAAAAAAATAATACTGCGAATGGAGAAAAGTTTGGAAAAATATGCTGTATGTTTCAAAAAATAACGCGACCTGATGAAAACAGAGAGCTCGCATGAAATTAATTCGTACGTTCCGGTTTCTACGAATGTAGACGTGACAAATATGGAAAAATCTGTTCGACGTGAAACAACTTGAAACGATTTATCAGGGGCTCGTTGCATGAACTGGAAATTGCGATCGAGCCTCACAATCAGTCTTGCTCGAAGATTCTATAAATACGCACTGTGCTTAAAATCGTACGGAATATCACGTACTTCTCTCGTGTTATATTCATAGCCGGCGAATTAACATTTTTATACGGCTCTCGACTACTACTAAATGTAAATGTTACGTTTTATTATGGTAATAACTTTCGTGTAACGTTTGACGAGTTCTTTCTTCCTTGATTGCACGATCATGACACAGAAGATACTCCTGTTTTATGAATACATTCGTTAAAACTGAGCCATATTTTTTTTATACACATTGTCCGCAATTTTAGAACATTTCTTTCATGTATCATTCAACTTTTGTAAATTTAACTTTAATTTACATTTTTATTCAACTTTGAATCCTGAAACTGCTTTGACATTATCGAGTAAAATTAATTGAAACAAAAATTTATACTTCGAAAGGAGAAAGATTGCAAACTTGCAATAAATTTGATTTTTTATTTCAATATAAAATATCTCGAGTCGGAAAATTTTTAAATAGGATATTGTTATGAATCTTATCAAATGCGTCATCGAGCGAAAGAACATTTCTGTATACAGTGTCATCCTTATTTTCGTTACAGCTAATTACAACTAAATATCGAAATCGACGACTTTAATTAACACTTTCTCAGGACTGTTGCACAAATAATCTAATCGCGAGTCGTTTCCGATTCATCAGCCGATTTCGCATTTTCAATATAAACACATACACACCGAAAGTGTCTGTCGCAACGCAAATTAGACGCACGATATTTGCTGTAGAATCTACGATAAAACGAAACGCTGTTGCCTATATCTGCCTGGCATTGCCCTAATTACACAAAACATTCTACGAGCCAACGTTACAAGCTACCCAACCCATTAACCTGGATCACCAATTGAAATTACACTTTGTGTCACGGCCGATATTTCCCGGAATGTCGTGTTCCTCCGCAGCAACAAACAATCGGCGGGGCTGTTTATCGTTCGGATCCAAGCAACTTGATGGCACACTGTCTCCGTTACAACAAGCGAACTCCATGAATTTCGTAGAACAGGCTCGCAGGACGCGCGACACGAACGAACTTGCTCGTACTCAACCCGTACGAAAGGCAAAGCGTACGTAATTTTGTTGACGTAATGTAACATTGATTGACAAGTTTCAAGTGCTCGCTCCGATTTTCACGCGTTTTTCTCTTCGTAAATTCCTGCGCGTACGGCGGGCCTGTTTCCTGCGGCGCGTGTGTTTCTGCCTCTTTCTCTCGACCTCAATTGTTTCCCCTTTTCCAATAACCTCTAAATATCTGTCCAGAAGAACGTGCAATCTTTCTCGAGTTCGCGGACTACAAACACGTTTCTCTCGAATCGCCGATTCATCTCGTGAATCTATAGTAAGTATAATTCTCCTATCGTCTCGCGTGCAATCTCCTATCTATCGCGCAAAATCGAATCGAAAACGATTGGTAACGACGAGGTGAAAAAAGAAACGCATTCGAGTAACAACTCACCTTTAACGCCTCGAGGAAGCTGAACGGAGCCAAGGAGCAACAGCAGAATCGTAGCGATAGTGTCCCACCCGGTAATCCTGCAGGGTAAATCCAGTCCACAGGCCATTCTGAGAAATCAGCAAGCCACGAACGAACGAACGAACGAACGAACGAACAAACGAACGAACGAACGAACGACGACTCAATAATTCACGCACCACATTCGTCAGGTCACCGTACCGTGATCTATCTTCTGGCTTGGCCCGACCTTCACTCACGGCCAAACACACAACTCACTGGCCAAAGCCGATAATTCCCGGAACAACAGGTCGTGACCCGTACCACCAGAGACGCAACACCGGTGTAAAGTTTTACGTACGACTGTCTCGTTCGCGTACGGTGTCTGAAACGGGATCGAGGACAGCTGGGCCGGTCGCTACCGAGATACTCCCACGAGGATCGATCCTTTCGCGAAACATCCGAGAACTTGTCGGAGAAGCAACTGAGACACACCAACGTGTGCACACCGGCGAGATCGGGCGAAGACGAACGAGCCGAGGAGGCTGAAACAAACCAGGACTCTGTTCCGGTGCGGGCGACGTCCCGTCGGGTTACTGGAAACGTGTCAGCGGAGCGCGACACGGAGAGGCGACACGGAGCACGTGCACGCTCGATAAACGGCGGGCTACTGTGCAGCCAGCCACGGCGACTGCACGGGGAAGAACGAGAGAAACGAAAGACGGGAAAGACGGAGAGAGAGTCGGGTCCAGGGCGTCGACAAGCTGCCGCTGCTTGCCACTGCCGAGGGTCTCCTAGCGTTGAATCAAGTGGAGATATCGCGCGCGATCTCTGTCGGGGGTTGCTGCGACGATCCGTGGAGGACGACGACGATGAATTCGGTCGAGCCTTTGCTGGTCGAGAGAGTCAGATACCGCGTGGACGAACATACGTCGGACGAACGATCAGTGAACGACGTGTTTGTTGTTTGTACGTTGAACGAGAGAGGAATCGCGACGAACGACAGACAGAGACAAACAGAGAGAGAGAGAGAGAGAGAGGTCGCGGCCGACTGACGTGCCGGGAAACGCGGTGGCACAACGCGATACGACCGATTCGTACGCTCACCCAAAACTAAGCGGTTCGTGGCGAACGGCGCGCACCTGTCGTTCCGCGGGTCGCTGCGCATGTCCCTACGAAGGAAGCCGACTGCCTGCCACCGCTGCTCTCGTATATCCATCCGGGATGGTTCGCAGGTGGGAGAAGAGCGTGCCACGCACACCGCGTACCACCACGCCAAACGGTGGTGGAAAACGTTCTGCAACTTCGAATTAAGTTTTTCCCCGCTGCCAGCTCGATCCTCCGTCCATGATTTGTCAATTTTATCGAGTTGTTTACTTGGCTTGGTTTGTGGTATTTTTCTACCTCCCCTCCCCCTCCCCCCGCCGGTTGGACGATTTATTCCGCCGTATCGCGATTTTTGTAACACGTCAGGGGGTGAAAAAAAAAAAAAGAAAAAGAAAATTCGTCAGATTTCCTTGCAACGTTTTACTCGTTTATACGTTTGTTTTGAAATAACGTCGTTTGAGAGTCGTCGTTCGCCGAAATGAATTTTCAGTGGGACAAATCGACGAATGGAGACGTGTTGCTGGCATAAACCGATGAGAACACTGTACAGCGTGTTTTTTTTTGCCGTGGGAGCAGAGTAGAAGCACAATCATTTTATTACAAATTCCTCTGATTGATTATATGGGACAAGAACAATATGAAATGCGTATTAAAGTGTTAAAATAAACTTTCCACTCTTTTGAAATGGATATTTACGTAATAATCAGGATTATCCTCGATGGTATTTAAAATATTCCTTAATGAATACGACATTTTCGAAAATTGTATTGTAATAGCTTTATGATCCGATATGTGAATGGCAATGGAATATCTGGATTATTTCCCCGTCGAAAATTCACGATATACATATGTACATATAATATTCAGCTGAACTACATATAATTTCGCAATGAACCAATAACCCATTAACTTGACATTGCCGGAGTGGCCTTGAACAATCACAATGACCCATTATACTTGGCAATTCAGAGATTTTGGGATAGCCAGGAATTATTAGCGTTGCCGCCTTATTGTGGCTGAACATCTGTTTCCTTTAGCGTCACGCTACGTGACTTCAGATCTTATGGGAACGCCTGGGAGAACGCTGCCATTTCGTAACAATTGAAATTACTCAAATTCAGAAGACGGAGAATAATTTTAAAAACTGAGAAGTACATAGCGCATGTATAAAATACAAAAATATATAAACTATCTGTGTAAATGTATAAAGTAGAGTGTATACTAAACTAGAGTAAATATTGAATGACATGCTAGACGAAACAAATCTATATCTAAATTCTATTACTTTACCAGTAGCCACAAAAATATAAATTTGCACAAAAGTCCGTAAGATTATTTCGAGTCTACTTGTAAACAAAATAATTGAATTGGCAGTGCATCATGTGCAGTTCCGGTCCGTTGACGCGTAATCCGGTAACTCTTTGTTACTATCTTCGTTCCGGAAACCAGAGATACGTACTCGTTAGTTTTGTAATCCGTTTGTTTACGACGATCGGCCAGTTACACGGAGTTCGTTTGATTAACGACTATCTTTCTCTTCAAAGAAGCAAACAAACTGCTTCGCGGCTAATTACCAAGAGCGCTGCTTATTGCAAGAATACTTAATTGGGCCGGATAAAAAGTATAACGTATGTAACACTGAATTAAAAATTTCCACGAGTCCAGAGCCACAAGATAACGCGCCGAGGCTTCTGCCTTTTAATCGTAAATGAACTTCGGCGAGCGAAAATTCCTCGTCTCTTTGTTCCTCGCGAATGTACCTTTGTGCCGCGTTGCCCGGTTTTGCAAATCTCCCATCCGTTTTTCCCCTCTTTCCCTTTCCCTCTTTTGGTCACGACCGGTGATCTTCGACCGCTGATTTTATCAGAATTTCACGAACCGACGATTCTTTCGCTCGAATCTATCCAGCAAGGGGCGAAAGTTATCAACGTTATGGAATGTAAATCCCGGGAGATGAAAAGAAAATACCAGGCAACCGTGATTAACTAACCCGGCTTCCCGTTAGTTTTCCCGAAAACCACGAGCGATATAAGTTCGTGGCATTTTTTTGTAAACATCCGATCGATAATTGTCTCTTTACGAACTTAAACTCTTTCACTTGGCCATTCGATTCTTAATATGAGCGAGAACGTAGACGAAAAGAAACATTATTTTCTTTTAATCTGCAAAAGCAGATAGGTATTGTTACTTTAATGAAATTATACAGCTAATGGAATTCAACGATGTTTCTAATTCGAAGAAGTTGGTTTAATTAAAAAAATCCTTGGAGTGTATAATTTAAGTAACTTGGAAAGATAAACTTTGGTAGGGGATTCTTCTTTCGCAATCTACCAGTGTGATGAAAGATATATACGCATATATTTATAAAAATGAGTCACTTGTCTCTTGAAAATTGAATTAATACTAAACGCATTTACGGCAGGCATCACTTAACCTGAGTTAACAAAAATATTAATATCTATTGACGCTAAAAAAGTAACCGTGTCGAGATAATTCTACATACGAATCATTGTAATTTAAATGATAATTAAAATAAATACTTTATTTTATTAAATAAAAGTTAAATAAAGTTTCATTTTATTAAAAGAAAAATTTTAACTTTAAATTTCTTACAACTGTCATTTCAAATATCCCGCAGAGGAAATGTTAATAGCAGTGTAATTCTCGAGGAATATAAAATGACTAGCACAGGCGTCCGTTTGTATATTTTATAAAAAATTATTCAAATTTCTAAAAATATTTGTTTGTCTGTAACATTTCTATTGACCATATTAACTCTGATTGATTCGACTTATACGTAACGAAATTTGTTATTATTATCTATTATTTTGTCACTATTTTCTATTAGTCTATTTATTATTATTATCAAAAGAAGTTAAATTCATATATATATTTATTTATATAAATATATTTCACTGCTCTGGCATGCTCGCTGCAAACTATTTGCTAGGTCCTTTCGCTGAAACTTGACTAACAAAAGATAGGAAACGACAGTTTACGAACCGTGGTTCCTATAGACGGTGAATAATAATAATAATGATCAAACCGCGGCGATCTCGCGTTGGAAAACGCCGCGAAGAATAATATCGTTTTCTCTCCAGCGGCGGCGCGAGAGGGTGGAGACGGAAGAAGCGGCGGAAAAAGCGTGCAAAGCGTTGGGGGCGAGAGAGGCATTCAGGAGGTCCGCGGTCAGGCTGTTTTATGAAACTAAATGTACAGCGCGCCGTATATTTTTCTTTCATTGTAAACGTCAGAAAATCGTTGACTCAGCCAGCTCGACTCGAAATGAAAAATAAGAAAAAGAACGAGCAAACGCCTTCGCCGCGTGGCACTCTAGCGGATCGGCACGTTCGTAACTTCGCGTTACAACCTGTTCTTTCGGTTTCTCGGATTCACTTGCCTCCGGGGAGAAAGAGGAATACTCGAGTACTTTCTGCCGTAATGTCTTTTAACACCTCGTCGTTCCGCGGTGTCCACGGTTAAGCTGTTAATTCGATACCTCGTTTAAAAGTTGAACGCTTTACTTTTCACGTCGCTGTTCGCGAAATTTTTCGGACACTCGTTCACTCGCGAGAAGATGCGTTTCGACAAACGTTGCGGATCTGTTCTTTATAATCGTCGTTACGTGAAATAATTTGCAATTTTTTCAAGTTTGATACAGAAATATTCGTACTCTTTCAAACTGACAGATATTATTTAACAGGTTTCGAAATTTTTGTGAATGGTGATGTATGAAGTAATTAAGGTAAATTATTGTGAAATTATCGAGGCAAACAATTCAAGTAAATGGGCAGCTGATGAGAATTTTGAAGCTTATACTGTAAAAGAATATGATTCGTTTTTGACAACTGCAGCAGAATGTTACGAATATTTCAGTGATTCAATGTATCTTCAAATTCTCTGATTTCTTAATTCTCTGTAGAGAATAATATAATATAATCAGATTATAACTCTGTAGAGAATAGTATAATATACTCAGATTATAACTGTTCTCATTTATCTATCGACTGATTCTATAAAATTGGCTGTACCTATTCATTTATATTGTTATTACATGAACAAGAGCTGAGATGCATAGAATGACTGTTCCATTTGAAATTCCCCGCAAATTCAAACATTATCACGTCTCGTACATCGACACATATACTCCTACTCACACACGCGTCGCCCGATCATCCTTTTTCACCGCGATAACCAGATCAACCTACATTGATTTATATTAATTCGTCATTAATTCATTCGCCCTAATTGAAAATTGAAATTCATTCTACAAATTAACCAGCCAATCTGAATATCGATTTATGGTAACTATTTATTTTGTATTCCGGCAGTATCTTGTCCTTGGAATCGTTGAAATTTGCCCGATATGCATCAAAAATAATTTCCGAATAATTTTCGTGAATTTCGTCCTCGGTTTAACGATCCAGTAAATTCATTCGCTGGTGAATTCATTGACGGGAAATTCGTGTAGAAGCATAATGAAATGGCGAGTGGATGCCTTCGAGTTGCTGACCTTGGCCTTCAGTCGCGACACTTTCTCGTCTTCAATGACAAACTCTCGTCGATTCATTATCGACAGGGAAGAGGGACTCCTTAAGATTCGAAAGAGAAGGCTGGTTCACCGATACCGGTCTCGAGAAGGGATTGAATTAGAAAGTTACGCTCGATTGTGTACAGTTGGTTCCTTTGATTCGAGAGGTGCTTGAAGATTGAAAACCGTAATGAAGGTATTTTTATGGAGTCGTTCAACTTTACCAAAGTCTTCAGATGGAAATGGTAGCTTTGCAACCATTTGTGTTTAATTAAACTAACTTCAAAGCTGAATGTAGAGAATATATATCAAAATATTAATAAATATATAAATGTATTAATAAATATACACTTGTTAATATTTTAATACATTTTAATGAATAAATAAAATGAAAAAAGCAACAACATTATACGGAATGGAATTCAAAAATTGGATTTATCAGTGTCACGTTACAGTATCTATTGTGTTATGCCACATCTTTACGAGTTAAAGAATTTGGATTTTGCTATTATTCACTTTAAAACCCATGGAAGTATTAGTTCTGTTCTTCAAAGTCGAGAAAATAATAAAAAATACATAGGATTACATAGTTAGAGACGTAATAAAAACTACTTTATCTTGTTCATTTTTCGGAAATGTCGTCGATATGTTTCACTGTCGGACTACTTCCGTTATCGCAGATATCGCGACCTATAATTCAAGTAACGCTGTTATTCAAGTCTTGTTACAATTCCGAATGAGAAATTACCAAGTTCTATCGCGCTCGTCTCGCACGTATGTGATGCTTTGCTTGTAATCGAGTTTCGTAAATGTCTCGCGATACGAAATTTCGCGTCTCGTCGGAAGCGTGTTGTATACGAGAACGGCACGCAAGTCGAGTATCCGAAAGTTAAACGGCCTTCATCGAGAGCTCTTCGGCAAATCCTTTGAAACATTTGCTCCTCGTTGTGCTCGAAATGTAAAACAAACGTAACTCCGCCCGAGAATATGACGGACGATCCACCAGGGGCATCATTTAGCCTCCTGCTAAAGCGTAAAATATACACCTGTTCACACACACACACACACACACACACACACACACACACACACACACAAACACACACACACGTTTCTGCATAAAAATTTCTCCACGGAAAAATACAGCGATTCTTCATACTCACGAATGGAATATGAAAGTTCAATGTCCCGCAAGGCTTGCTCCTACTTGATTTGAAAACGAACCATTATATTATTTGTTTAATTTTTAGAAATATTATTACTTCGAGTTATAGGAGTAGTCGAATGAAAATAAGTCATGTAATCGAGTTTAATTTCTAAATTATGTGGCAATCTGTGTTATTTTGTATATCGTGTTTCAGTATGTTCAAAACTCGTTGAAAATACACAAGAATATTGTACTGTGTCGCAATCTTCTTGAATTTTATTAACTAAAATTGCACTTTTAATATTGCAAGTTAAATATTTCATGTAACATCGGATAATGTGATTTCCTCGTAGTGAGAAATTTGGCAATCATAACAGAGAAAACACATCAAAGATACGTAGAAGATCCAAATAGAAATAAAACAGATCTTGAAAGAATGCATATAATTAAATCAACCACGTCCCGGCTCTCTTACTCAAACGTAAAAGACAATATTAACATAATTTCTAACAATTCGATCGATCGAATGTAATCCCATTTACACGCTTCGTACCACGGTCCAGAGTATTCTTGAGAACGGTTTCGCGAGAAACGTTCGATAGATCGTACCGGCAACCGCTACGGTATAATTTACAATTCCGCTTCGTATCCACTTCAATTTCTCATCACAGAGCATCCAGTGTAAAACGGTTTAATTCATCGCGATGCCGAGCATTAGCATAATGACACGTTCCGCGATAAATATTAATACAGTGTTTAATTAAGAAGCGAGCGAACGAAGGGAATGCCTGCATAATCATTCCCGTAGTCGAATGGAATCGCAACGACCGTATTAACTTTCCGTTAGCTCCGCGAAGAAGTCTCTCTCTTTCTACTCTCCGTCTCTCTCCCCAACCCCTCCCGCTGCCAACGTGTTCTCGTATTGTTCTCCGCTTCGCTCATCCCCGTCGTTCTTTCCCCGTGGCGAACGGCCACGTGAAATATACGTGAATCCGAAATAAACTTTCCTTGGAAAAACGACGTCCCTCTATCATGGCCCGTGAGAGACGGCTAGATCGTTTACATTGGCTCTACGAAGGAAAAAGAGTATTGTTCCGTTCCGGTCAATGGCGTGGAAAAGAAAACGGAGGTGAAAAAGGGAAGAGGCAAGTGGCAAACAATTATTTATTCCACTTATTTATTCCGCGAGTATCGGTGGCCAATACGACATACCAACTGGGAGAAATCTGACCGATTTTGAAGACGAATCGAGTCGCGCGAATTAATTCCCAACCGTGAATTTACGCGCGTGTACTATCCTGTCGCGCCTTCGTAAATCGTTTTACGTTTCCCTTTCTCGCGCATCGAGCGAAATTTTTCAGGATTTTCGAAATGATCGGAGATGTTTTATAGATCGAGGGAAACTGTCGCGATTCATTCCATGTATGTACGTACGACGGCGATATTCAACGAACATACCGTTTTTGCTATCTTGTAATTTCATTTCGATTTTATTGTTAATTCGTCGTCATTTACGTGCTATTAATATATAGATCGTAATTTAAATTTATAATCTTCTGGTTGCGTGAGAAGATGGCAAGCGTTGGTTTTAATAACTAACTTTAGCGAAGAACACTTGATGCGTTTCGTCACGGTTTACACTTTTATTTCTACCTCTTAGACACACGTGTCGCAATTTACGAATATAAAACTGTTTGGAATCACGACTTTCGTATCAAATATTAATTAATTAAATAAATTAAATTTAATACTAATTAAAATCTTCTTAATTAAATCTTTGAAAAAGAATTTCCCAAGAGCATCTTTACAAAGTTACAATTCGTTTGGAATTAAATTTCTTGTTTGGCTTTATTTGATTGTACGACCTCGTTCTATTTAAATAAATTCCTACTATTGTTCTACTCATAAATAGATAACTAGACAAATTATATTTCGTTCAACTACTAAACTCATGCTATTGATTCTTTCTTATTTAAATAAATAATCCATTATTATCTCTAGACAGAAACATACTTAAAACGCAATGTACATACGTAACGCAATTTCAAACAATACGAACCGGAATCCCACACTGTTCAGATGACGAGAGCAAGATAATGGAAATTTCACGGATTTCTTCGTTTCGATTATCAGATTTAAAATGAATTTGTCGCATAGCGGTGCCCGTGCACAATTGTCGTCTTGAAAATTCGAAACTCGCGACAATTTCGAAAAGCCTTGGTGAACCAGACCGAATAATTGCTACGATTTAATGAACGCCGCGTGTACCGCTGCTCTGTCGAAGCTGCAAAGTCGTTTATATTTGCCCATCGAATCACGTCCACGAAGTTCCGCCGCTTCGTATCCACTTGGCTGTTTTTAAGTTGCAACTCCACGATGAAGTTGCCTAGCCTGTCAAGTGTCTACTAATTGGTGCAGCTGGCTGGAGTAGAAACGAACCTGCCTGCCCTTCGAATTATCGACGATCGTTATAGCATCGAACACCTTGTTACGAGCTCAAAAACGAGGCAAGATTGTTTCTTCTCCTTCTTTCATTTTTTTTTTTTTTTCCTTTCCTTCCTCTGTTACTTTCGCGCGATTATAGCGACGGTGATCGAGTTAATAAGTCAACGCGACGGAAGTAAGCGATCCGATCCGGAGTTTTAGATGGTGAATAAAATAGTGGTATCTTTTTATATATCGTTGCCTCGTTCGTTTATTTCCGCATAAAAGACTCTTCTACTGTTTAAAAAGTATTTATAAAAAACACAAGATGTAATTTATCTCAAATTACACTAATATAATTGTAACAGCCTCGAGTATCGTGATGAAATTTCAAAACGCTTCGTACAATATTCACGCGTGTTATACTCGTAAAAGGAAAATTCCCGTTTCAGATGAGTCCTTTCACGAGCACATTTCATTTCACGCTCCATTTTATATATATATATATATAAATGAACGATGATAACAAGAGAGATCTCTCCCGTGATTTTTAATTATTTTAATTATACCGACAAACGAACAAATTTTCCCGAAGAAACATCGGTATCCGTTTCAAGCTTCTTCTATTTTGATACCTATCCGTGTCTCTGAAAAAACGCGACGTCTTTTTTAAAGACCACGAACGACAAAGCTCTTGTTATCCAGTTAATTATGGAAGTTACACGATACTCATTATCCAGAAAGTAAAATGTAATGTATGATTTCGACCGAGTTATCACGTGGCAAAGAAGTGTTCGGTAATTAAACCGTAATTACCGCGCCGTTAGCTGCCTTTAGTTAGCTGCTATGACGAATTGCGCAAGTCTATCTTTTTCTTTATTCTCGTCGTCACTTCCTCGGCTCACGAACGGCTTGACGAGCTCATCCGTTTACGATTATCGGGAATCAGGGGCAATCGAGGAATCGAAGTCGCTCCACCCGTCTGCAGAAACGCGATCTGAATTGCTCGCTCTTCAGTTTCCACTTGTCTCATGTAATTGGATTTTTACTTTCAGCTCCGACCAGTCTTCCGGTCGAACAATGACAAGAAAATATGAAAATCCTCCGCCGAGTTCTGTTATTGCCCCTTAATTATTGGATCCCCCGTTTGCGCGCGAAATTAATAAAACCGTTTCGCAGGATTTCCGAGCGTCATCTTTATTCAGAGGTAAATCAGTTTACCACGAACGGAATTTTCGAAGTTCTTTAATTTAACATATCGCCGCGTCTGATTGGAAAGTTAATTAATCTCAAAAGTGAGATGGAGCTAAAATCTGGGGAGAGAGGGGGGAGGGATAAATCTGGAATGTTATGGCTGATGAATTACTCGTACATATCGTTTTTGCAAATGCGTGCACTTATTTATATTTTCCTCGAATCATAAAATATTTTTCAAATGCAAAAGTTCATTTAGCGAGTAGAATGTACGCGACTGCGATCGAAAACCAATTAATATCGAAAACTGGAGGAAGTAATTATATATTTCGAGAGAAAATTACTCGTACCATAAAAGCTGTTTTTTTAGATGTTTGTTTTTTCTTCTTGCGATTGGTACTCCGAGTGGGTAAACGCTCACTGAAGTTAAATACTTATGAAAAGCTTGAAAACTCTCACGGTTTCGCTTTGGAAGTAGCAATTTAAATTTCTCGCAGTTTTTTATCACACAGATATAAATCCTACGAGGTCTATAATAATATATGTATATACATATATACATAGGAAATAGCAATATTTAAATTAAAAGAGATACTCGATTTGGGAGATCTTCGCTGCAAGTAAACTTCTAACAAGTAAAGTTCAGTCTGGAAGCTTAATCAACTCATCCGTATAACGCAGTCACCTTATTACCTCGTCCAATACCGCGAACCAACTACTACATATGTACATCCAACACACACATACACATAGCGTAAAATACGCTATCGTAAAATTATTTCCCTCGTCGCCGGCATCACGCGTAAACTATACCTACCCAATATCGTCTCTTTCGAATTTATCTTGCCGCACGTTCTCCCATAATGGCGAGGGTGAGATCATAACTTCTCACGGGGAATAGGATTATTTTAATTAGGAATATAAACATTTACATTCCTTGATATATTCTTTACGATGCAGAGCAATGAAAGATAAGTTTGATTATTTTTTACTGATATGTCGAAGACAGAATTTCCTTCCTTTTCCAATGGAACTTTTTCAGTGTCGAATTTTACGTAGCAGCATAGTAGATAGTCCTTTCTGATTTATAGATTATTAACGGCAGAAACGATGGTTTTATATAGTGGGTAGAATAAAGAACAGTGAAAAACAGATCTATCGTCTAGGTAATAAATAGGTTTAGCTATTGTGGAGTGTGTCCAAATGTGTTCGATCATTTTCTGCAACTTTCTACATTATTCTAAATTCTAAATTTCTAATTTAAAATTTCTAAAGCTCTTAGTAGCAGAATTTCTAAATTCTAGTTTCTAAATTGTTATTATTCTAAATGATTCTATATTTACGAAAGCTTGTGTATCTAAGAGTGAAGACCCACCGAGATTCTGCCGATTGAAATGAGAAAAAGTCGCGCTACGTCAAGACGACGCGCAAGAGATTCTTAATTCTTAAACAATGAAACAAAAGCCAACACAACAAATTGCCACGTATCTTGAAATCTCGTAAGCGCTCGATGAATCTGTAATTTTGTACTCGCAAACTTGCTTGAAACGCGTTATTCAAAATGGATGAGCACGTCCTGTTCTCCGCGATTCCGCTGCCGAAGCATATCGCAGCGAAGACCCATCGGCGCGCTGCTAACTCTGGGAACTCGCACGCTCGCCGCTCGAGGAAAACGAACAAAAGCGAATTAGCGATTTCTATCGGCGCTCGGCGCGATCGAAACGGGAGCGGAGAGAAATCGAGGCCGCGGTTACGGCAACCGGCCGTTCGCACGGCAGACATTGCCTCCGCTTTTTCTATTGTTATTCCACCGAACTTCCGACTCCTCCTCGAGGGTTACTCCGCTTCGTTGATTTCGCCGCTGGTATCTGGATCGCCTCGAATGAGTCCTAAATTACGCGTCGAGCCAGTCGTTTGTTACGCGACGCGATCTTCCATCGCAGCGACGCTCGCGACTTGCGGCGAAATTGACGAAAATTTTTATCAAACTGCGCGACGTGAGACGAGCCGTGATACCTATTACTTCTGTTTCAATTTTGACTCGAGGTATAACTTTTTCCCCCTTTGGTTTTATAAATTGCTACAGTCTTAGCATTATTTAACTGTTAATTTCTGAAATATCATGTGTACATAAGGTATCCTTGTAATATTATATAATGTTGTCTTGATATGATATACTTCGTTGAAATACACTTTGACGTTGTTGAAATCATTTTCTTGTTTATGCTGTTTGTGGGAAGTATTGTCAGAAATAATTTTAAAAAAGTGATTTCTATGATATGTTAACGAATTTAAATTTAAGCACAACAGTGACTGAATTAACCTCCGAAAGATGATGAAATTTGATATTTCTCTTTAATAATCATTAAATATTATCAGATATTAATATTATATCATCAGATATTGTATTATTACATTATTGTATTATATAAATTATTTTAAATCAAGCTTAATCGTGCCAGTAATTATCCTTGTACGGCTATTGCTATATTTTCGGGCAAATCGATCTCAAAAAAAACATTCTCCTGAGATTAATTCGACGTTTATGGCGATTCATAAATATTTTTATATTTTACATACAATCTGATATTTCGTTATTTTAAAATTTACAATCGTAGCGATTTAACGATAAGACTTAATAATTCATGTACGAAAATTGTACGATATCGTAGAAAAATTATTTTACATATAGCCCTGGAGTTGTCTAAAAATTAGTAGGACAAATTCGCTTTCACGGAAGTGCAATCCCAATCGATCGTCATTACCATCGCCATTGTTCTGTCGAATAGAAACTCTGATTATAAAATTGTCAGCCTTCTTCTAACCTAACTACAACGATCTATTTTACCTGATTCATCGTTCTCTCTCTTTCTCTCTCTCTCTCTCTTTCTTTTTTTTATATCTCCCTCTACTTCTTTTTATCATTGAATCCGTTCTATCCATTTTTCCATCTTTTCCACCTCTTTGCATTCGAACATTTTGCTCTTGGGTACCGTACGAAGCTCGACAAGGCAGGTTACTATGGCAGCGTGCATGTCAAGCGTCACTTGACATTATTTTTTCGTTTTGTCGTATATTATACCGTTCAGACGCTGCCAGATATCCGCGAGTGAAGTTATACTTCATTTTATTAATTCCTTTTCTTCTATCAATTTTTTATAACAACGAATTAACCGCAAAGAACGAACTTTTTCTTTAATATCGTTTATACCTATATTTGCGACTGATCGTGATCATTAATTATTAATCTACGATATGCTTATTCTTCAGTAATTGTTCAGTTATGATAAATTGATATAACTTTATTATACGTAATTATTTTGTTTGCATTTAACAATTAACAAACACTTTAATTTGTTTAAATTTCATAAAACCATAGGATCTGTATGAATCTCTTTCCATAACGCCAATACGAAGAAATAGGACTTAATAATATAGTGCTCGTCAAAAAAAGAAGTTACTATATGTTTTTTGATTACTAAACTTGTTAGAAAATAAGGAAAAATTACACTAATTATGCAATCATGTAATTTCTGTGGAAATTAATCCGGTTAATCAAAAATCGCGACGTTGATCCTTAATCAGTTAAAGCATAATTCCAATACTCCGATATTGGCATAGAAGCTGTTTGATCGCAATAGAGTTGAAATATTAATACAAATTATTGCAACAAATGCTTACTCATCCTCCGTAATTATTGTTTTCAAGCTACCTAAGTAATAATATGAACCATATTTAATTACTTCTGATAATAATCAAATAATACGTAAACAAATAATAATAATGATATTATTACGTATTTATACGTTGTTGTTAATCAGTGTTATCGTGTATCGTTTCGATAAACATACGCATATATGTTTTACATTTGAAAGGAACACACAAGCCACGACAATCTATGCCTTAATATGTTATACACAAGTAATTATAATCAAAGTGATACAATCATGATTTTATCACAACTCATTGTAATAACTTGCAACATTTGACATTTCATGCCAACTGATTCGTACTCGATAAGTTGCACTCAAATACACGTAATTTCCATAAATTTTCATATTTCTGCGACTAGCATCTACACAGTTGACACACTTCTACTAACTGTAAGTTCATTAATGTATACTGAAAATAATCTCTTTTGTATCCTCTTATTTAATTAAATTAACAATTTCATTTGTTCATTTTTTGAGAAACGATTTAATGCAAAGCAATCTTCTCGTGAAGATTCAAATTGGCTGGAGGAAAAAGATGATAATTAAACCACGAATATTCATGCATTCATGGAAAATTTGCAGGCGGCATATTCTCGATATGAACAAAATTTATACAAAATAAAACGTGTGATTTGATATTTAATGAAACAGATGTGGACTTAGGTTTCATTCTTCTTTTCTCTATAATTCCGACAAAAATAAAAAAAAATTTGCGTAAATATTCGCAGGCTAAAATTCGGTCTAATAAAAGTCAGAATTAATTTCGCCAGAATTGCCCGCGCGTTATCATATCCGGACTGATCCGGTATCAAACGTGGATCGCGATCCCCGAAAATAGTGGCATAATGTAACAGATAACGGACGAGTAAAAACGGTCGGAGTAAGGTGGTTCTTTTTCAGTCTGGCGATGTTCGATTTTCAGCAAAAGTAATGGTTGAAAATGAATAAAGGGAAGGAGGAGGGAGGAAGCGGTACGTTTGACAATGAAGGGCCGGAGGTTGCCCCCTTCGCCGGCACCTATTTGCCAGATTGTGCAGCTTTTGTCCACTCGAATCAGCCGGCTAACAAGTTTCTACTCCCTTATCCGTTCTCGCGCTGTCGAGTCGTTCAAATTGCAAAAAAAGATTTAACGTCAGCTCTCGGTTGAAAGGTCGTTCCTTTATCGATTACGAATAAACCAAAAGGAACGGATCACGTCGTGGCGGGAGGGAAAGAGGAGGGAAGAAAGAAAAAGTAAGAATGGAAGAAAGATGAATAGATAGAAGAATGAAAGTGAGAGAGAGAGAGAGGCAGAAGAAGTAAAATCCGAAATGAACGGAGAGAAGGAACGGGGAAAAGGAACGTAGCAGTCTTTCATGACCGATGGAATTCGTTAAGATAGAAAGGTGCAGAGGGAGTAGCAGCAGCATGAAAACGCGAGTTGAAAATATCGTGTCAATATTTGCGAGGCACGTCCCGCGAAAAAGTCCCCCTTCCGACGAAGATGACGTCGGACTTCTTGCCTCGCTACGAGAATTTAATATCGGACGTCCCAGTTCCTTCGAACTAAGGCCGAGAGAAACCACCGGCGCTTCGTAGGCGGATTACCCAGCCATATGCGTAAGATTTCTTTGTAGCGGAAGGCAACCCGGCGACGATTTAACCAAGGGCTTGCTACCCAACCCCGGGAGGAAGAACGCCGGCTGAGAGAGAGAATCACGAAGGAAATCCCTCTCCGCGTGACCTGTGCAACTCTGGCCACTCAGAAGTACGCGCCCGCCTTCCTATTTTATTTCCTCGAGCTTTATTCGCCGCGCGATCGTTTCGAGCCCGGATAAAAAAATCTCGCGGTATTTTTGCACGGTGTTTAACGTCGCGGCTTAGTCACGAACTTTGTTTTCTTTCCTTCTTCTTTTTTTTACCGATTCCGTTTAACGTCGTTCAGCGAAAAGTTTCGTCAATTCCGCCTCGCGTGAATTTTAGACGTTTTCCCCTCGAAAATTCAGATTCGAGGAGTTTCATTTCGAATGCAACGACGCGTACAAAAGGAAATGTTAGGACAATTACGTCGAGAGTAGAAATAAAGAGTTCGATCGCGTGAACGTCTGGAATTTCAAACGAGGTTCTCAATCGAAAATTTTGTTGAGTCTGTACTTAGCAGCCAGCTTTGCATGGATAAATATAAAATTTCTACGTTATCGGATACTTTCGATTATTATTTAATATGAAATCTTTATTGTCTATTAATTGATACTTGGATCGGTTTCATGAAGGATTCAGATTGTTCATTCGATCTTAAGAGAATTATTGAATTTTAACGAAGAATTATAATTTCTACATTCGATAGAGGAAACTCTATTCGATCTAAAGAGACTATTCACAACTTATTGAATATAATTAACTAATTTTATCGGAGCAATTTCCTTTTAGTTTATCTTGAGAATTTTATTATATATCGATAAAAAAGACATGTTGTATCACACAGTGTATTAATTTTATAGAGACATAAACTGATGAATCACAGCTGCAACAGAAAAATGTGCAAATTAGATAATTTTTATGATGCTGAAACTCTGAAAAGTCGGAAGATTATCGAACGCTCCGAGCGACATTTCCTACTGCTTTTAATTAGCTGCGAGCGGAATTAATAGCAACTTAATTAATATTTGATACCTCACTTGAGAAACGATGAAACGTTATTATCGGTAAAATTGCCAACAACTCGGAGAGACGTCTCAAGTATTCGAAATCTCTTTTCATCGGTAAAAATAAAATCGTTAAAAATTACGAAAAAACTAATACGTGAATCTGTCGGACAAGAGACAACGCTCAATAAATTTATCGGTGGAAGTAGAATGTTCTTCGTCGAACATCTTAAAAGCAACGGATTGTAAAATCCGAAAAATAAGAAAATTTCAACGCAATCTCCTGAAATCGACTATGTGCAGTTACGTATTCGACTTTTGGAATCGTAAATTCCATCGAAATTCACCGAGCTCGGCGACAATTGCAAAATCACTGAATTGAAATTTTCAAAGAACGATTCACCTATGAGCAGCTTCCAATACATTCCACGAGCACTTTCCTTTTTGCTTGCGAAATCGGTCGGTGCGCAAAAGTAAATTAATATTGTCGGCAAAACCGCAAAAAACTTGTTCATTAAAAAAAAAAAAGGAAAAAAAACACAGAACCCGGTATTTATTCCGGAAACGAAACGCCATTCCAAATTCCGTTGATTACGCGAAAAGTTTCGCGAAACAAATCGTCGAGATGAAAGCCCTTTGAAATCGATGTACAGTACGCGGAGCGGCGCGGCGTTAAAAAAAATAGGGGAATGAACACGATGTTTGTATACGTGTCTACATGCTCATTATAAATTCCCGTTGAAACTCCCCTCCACTTCCCTATTATTTTTAATTACTTTCCTGTTCGTTTCCTTGTTCTATTTTTATACTATTTCTTCCGCTCTTTTCCTTCTACTTTTTTTTTTGTTTTTGTTTTCGTTTTTTTTCCTTTGCCTTCTTTTTTAATTCTAAATGTAAATTCGCGCAGACGCGAAAATCAAACTGGTCCACACGAGCAATTAAAACGAGTATAAACGAATTCCTATTAGAACGTAGTAATTAAAACCGCGTGGCAGAACAGTGAGGTACGCTCTTGTCAGCCGGCTAACGAGTTCCCTTACTTTTCTTATTACGCCACTATCTAATTTCCCTGCGTGCAATCTTCTGTCTCTCCCTTCGCGCGCTTTTCTCACGTAACGTAACGCCGTGCATTCGGATCCGACCGGCGAGTCAGCGAATCTTTCCGTGGGAATTTGCGCTCGGACAGGTTTTGCGGTAATAAATGGCGACGATTATTACGAAAAGCGGCACCGCTACATGTGTAACGCGATATATTTTCGCCGCTTCCCTACGTGGTCAGGCCACGCTATCACAGATTTATACTTAAGGGCCACTAACAATTTCTATCTAAGCGCGAATAAGCTATTTATAAGTTTATTCTATTTATACGTTTATTATCTATTATATGTTCTACGCAAGTTATATATAATCTGAAATTGAAAACACTATTTCTGGAAGCGTATGGGTAAGTAGAATCAGTCTGGTAGCGCTGTTGGTCAGACTAAAGTAGTAGAAACATGGAGGTAGAAACCGAGAGGTAACTGCGCCGTTCTATATTATGGCTGTTCCATTTAACTTGCATATTGTTTACAGATGAATTCAAGAAAACTGAACATTATACTACATGTAAACATCTAACTTTTCTATTACCCTCTTACTTCTTCACATTTGCAGAATGAAATAACAAAGTAACTAAGATATATAATATTAAATTACTACTTTTATGTTTCCTGCAATAATTTTTAAAACTATTTTCATATTTTTCTATCATGAAATATAATACAGAAAAAAAGTCTATACAATTATTCGAATGAAATTAAATGTTATTATCAATAAAAGATAAAAAAAGGAATGGAGAAGAAGATCACATTCATTTCCGAAAATAAAACAGATCATAAATAAGGCAAGATTGAAGGAACTTTTGGTTAGCTTTTGGTACGTGGTTTTTTGCAGGTGGCATGATTGCGAGGGAAAGAATCGAAAGAACGCAATAGCTACGTCCGCAGAATAGCAACGTCATGGTGACGGTAATTGTGCCAATACCCTTTCATCGAATCCCTAAAGATCGTACCAATTCGGAAGATTACCTCCGACATCTCCAACTACAATCCCCCGCGGAATCACTTTCTACCTTGAAAAATGAGAACGCCGATAGGACAGTATTTGATTACGTGGGAACAGAACACATTGCGTGCGTCTTGTTCGTCTTATTTCGTGCGATCAGCTTCCACGTCCCGAACGTCGATGAAATCTTTCATCGAAGATAACGATTTAATATCCATCCGTTGCAGAAGACTAATCACGGATCTGCACGAAAGAATTTTCACTTTTGTTTCGTCGCTTGATATTAAAAATAATACTAATGTTTCATCATCGTAAGATTCGCGTAATAAGTTATTGTGGAAGTTACGTGTATTAAATTAATTCAATTTAAGTATCTATGATACAGAAAAAGGGTCTATAATGAAAATTGCTGAATACTTCTCTCAGCCCACACCAGAAAGTCGTACATGTGTCTTATTCTGATTTTATATTACTTCAATTACAACCCAATCACTACAAACTCGTGAATATGCTCAGCTATTCGTCAAACTTAAAAGCCATCGCCAAAGAAAATTGCTTAATCGAGTTTTAACCGAAATTAACGCCGCTTATTCAAAATTGATTCAACGAATTACCATCTATACAGCCTATTTATCATTATCATCAACCCCTTTAATCCTGGGAATTTAAGGATTAAGCTGGATACCTCGAAATGACAGTGGAGATATCTGCACTGTACGCCCGTAATCACAGCGACGCGGAATCACACGCCACATGTGTGGTAACTCATGTCACAGACAAGGTATATGAACAGACATTGAACCTAGAGACTTCGTAGTCTGCGACCTGAAACAGAAAAAAGGTTTTTTAGAACACTCTAAGTTCAAAAAACAGAATTGGAGAACTACATCGAGCAAAATGATCGAAGTTGGTCAAATAAGACAGTAACCAGAAGGGCCATTGTCAAATGTGCATTAAACACGAACCGGAGCAACAAACGGTATCTTGTTTCGCAACACTAACTCATTAGTATTAATTACGAAATGGGCAATTTATGAAAATCAAACGCGACGAGTGCATCGTCGTATAGCAAAAACTCCCGAAAATAAGTACGCTATTAGTCTATACTTGCCTTCAGAAGTACGCAATGGCAATTGCGACGCGTCCGATGCAACTGTGCTGAAAGTTGCATTTCGCAGGTGCATCAGGTGACTCAGGAGCCTTCCACGAATCCAGCGGAAGAACATGGGCAATTTGTAAACGCAACACTATTTCCAGAAACACGATCATTCGTTACCGCAACACTAAGTGTTAAAGTAATTGAAAGAAATCGCGATGAAATAATGACGCAACACTAACTCGAAAATTAAATTCATTTACAGATAATTATTACGAGTAGAAAGTAGAGAACTGCACGAACGAAAAGCTTCTTCAAACACTCTAACATTCGGAAATCAATTAATAAGCGACGACTCTACAATTTAATTTAAAACAGAGTAGAATGCGAGTCAAATTTTACAACGTAAAACTGTTTAAAAATTCAAATCACAGCAAAAGACAATCACGAATCACAGCATCATAAATCGCAACTCTCTAAAGTAATCGCGATTGTCAGTTCCTCGCGACTCTAGTTTAAAAACCGTGATCAATTTTTCGCAACACTAATAAACAAGCGCGAAACACTAATTCAACCCGTGATTGATCTCTCGCAATACTAACAAGAGAAACCGCGAGTTGCCCAAACCGAAGAAGAACGATGATGGAGAGGAAAAAAAAGAAAAAAATAGAACTACAAATACTAAAAGAGCATAGTGACAAAGTAGTAACAAGAATGACATCCCATGCTTTGGAATCATTTGAATGATCCAGAGGATGAGAAGCCATTTGTTGTGACCCTCTTCGTGGCAGTTTGCCGGGCCTCTTCGGCTTCTGTAGCCTCTTCTTTCTTCGAGCGCAATGCCCGCTGAAACTTACATCTAGCTCGAGTCTTTCTAATCTCAAACCGAAAACCAACTTGAAGCTGACTCCAATACACATGGACGACCATCGATCATAGTGATCGCTGTCCGTTCGCATGTGGGTGCTCGAGCAATACCTACATAAGCGTTCGTTTCGGGACCTACTCGCGACCTACCCGCGACCGCGACCGCGATACTAAATTCGAAAAATCGAAGAGTAAAATCAGAGACAAGTGGCATGCTCTACTTGTACCAATTTCACTGTCGATTTTTCAAATTGGATTTCCTGAAACAGGTTGGACACGCGAAAGGGAGACACGCGACCAGAGACTGTGCCAACCTGCCCGGCCCTACCTACTTATAATTAAACACATTCACACCAAAAAGTATGCTACCTATCCTAACAGTCGCCCTATATTTAAAAAATGGCAAAACAGGCACACCAACACATTCACTCTACGGTTCTCACACATACCACCCGGGCGCGACCTAAACTAGAGAGGACGTCCCGGGACGCCTCCGACACCCGAGCTTAACACACAACTTTCACACTCTAATTTACGTACCATTTTCCTGAAATCGACTGACAATGGCTGGCGAACATTGCGTAAAACGTGATTAAAATACGTTTATATTTATACCCGAAATATTATATAATAACTGAGAAAGAATAATTTCCATAGAAAGTACATGTGCAAGTTGACTTGGAATCATTATAATTAATAATATAATCATAGTATAGTCAAGGAGTATTATTACTTAAGAAATTCATACTTCAAATCAGTGCATAAATATTTTAAATATTTCAATTCATAACAAATGGAACAATAAAAACGACGCAATTCCACATCCTAACCACACATACATACACATGTGGAAAATACGTCGTGCACAATACGCTAACGCATTGTCAGTTGCTGAGAAATTTTTTATAAGATTACAAACTACGGTCATCGTGCCCAATGTCTTTCACCCACCCAAGTAGCACCTGGGCACGTGAGTGAGATCCTGACAATCAACACGGAAGGGGTTAAACCTGAAAATCCTGAACTACAAAAATGATTAGTTTATGTAATTTATATCTAACGGACTGTTGCATTATTTTATTTCAAACTGAATTGACTCTAAGCTTTCAAAAACTATTGAAATCGCAAAAAAATAAAGACAATAAACAAGACTTGAAGTTGTTGAGAAAGACACTATGAACAATTGACTCAAACAATCACAATATCAGACAATTGACTCCAAATTAAATACTGATAGAAATAATCTCAGGCGACTTCTGCATCAAAGCACATTTTCGAAAATGCGAAAGCAGTGTCCAAACTTTGTTGCTTTGATTCAAAAATCTGCCTGTCGCGTAGTATCTCTTCTTGCACATAAAATTTCATACATTTTTTTGCGGGAAAAGTTCTAATCTGTTATAATACATTTCAAATTCTACTGCGATTTATAATTATAAAAACGTAATTAATTAAATCATTTAATACCATTATAGAAGGGACGATTAAATTTAAAATTATTAATTACTATGATAAAACACATTACCAGTACCAACAAGTAACTGCATCTTTCATAGCAACGAAATCGGAGGATATCCGTTTTCTCTACTATCAAATGCTCAAACAAATCGTTTATTAACAATAATTATCTACAAATATTTATAATTCATCCACCCATATGAATATTCAAATAGACATTTTACTTTTGCAACCATTTATATTGAAGGTACTTTAATTTTATTACAAACGTGTACGTATATCCGTGTATAATATAATTGTTAAAATCGCGATGTGCAAGAAGCCCTATCCTGATCTAATACATAAAAAATCTGAAAAAAATGTTACTACTCACGAGTACAAAAAATACCCGCGGTCACTATGCTCATTAAAAATTTCACGTATACAACCAGTCACTCGTGCCGATTCGGACCTTTTGTCCTACGACATGATTGAATGACCGGAGGAACACAAATGCATGCGACTCACGGGGTAGATGTGAAGAAAATTATCACCGATGCTGTACCGGAGCAGGAAAAGTTATCGTGAAGAGCCCCATCGAGCAGATACCATTGAGAATCCCATGGTGTAAGTAAACACCGTGAGAAATTTCTTAAAAAACATAAAAAATTTTCTTTCTAAAGACACAGTGTTATTTGCGAGATTAATTAAATTTAATATGATTTAACAGTGATAAAGATTAGAATTGTTTTATAATTATAATTTTACATTCAACGATAGAAAGAGAACTATAGAGAATAAAATTTGAATATAACTCGCTTAAGTACTTACATCTTTAGCTTTCGGAGCATCGTAAGATTCTTACAGGATCAGGGGAAATGGAGACTCTAGAAGATCTGTAACAAAACATTAAACATTAGAATTTATATTTAAAAGCGAAACAAAATCTTAAGTTGGAGATTATTAATGAAAGATTCTTACATTATTGACTTCAGAGCCACCGTTGGATTTTCCCCCCAAAAAAATGCAAAACTTGATGCTGTGAAGCGTCTGTTTTGCAAACAAACATCAAACATTACACTTTGTTGTCAAATTTGAAAAATTGAATAAATTGAGATAGAATATATAAGACTACTTACGATCTTGATCTCCAGGAGAGGCCTTATCCTCTTGAGCACTGACTCTAACAGCGAAAACGAATATTGAACAGAAGAAAATACAAAAACAGAAAGACTATCAACGCGCGCGTTTAAGTAACAATCGGTGGACTCACTGACTCTAACTTCGCGAATTATAATTTGAATGAATTGATTAGTTTATTTAATTAGAGCCATTTTGCTCAGAAAAATATAAAAATATTTCGCAACAAACACTGACTCTACCAACCGCATTGCGCGCGGTCACAAAAATTTTCTGAAATTCGACAACTAAATAAAATTTGTACTTTGACTATTAAATGTGTACATTCTTGATAAACTATTGTTGAATTTAGTATTAGAATTGTTGAAAATGATATGTAACAATTATAGTTAAATCTTACCTTGAGTTGAAGCCAAAAATGCCCGTTTTATAATTTATATTCTTTAAAATACGCAATACATACACAAATCTAACAACTATTGATTTGTACTTTTACCCGAGAACTTTTGGACGATACCTCCTTCTGGGTGATTTTGCTGGGTAATACTTCTTTCTTTACAGAAGTGGTGTGATGCTATCTTCCGCCATGTTGCCCGTGCCCATGTTGAAAAATCGATCGTGACGAATATCGATTTCGTTTGAGAATCGTAGGACGTGTATTACGTATTTTACCGTATGGTGGCGCTGCCATCGCACGTTTCGCAGGAAATGGTAACTTGGAATAAAAAATAATAAACTCTGGTTTAAACCAAATACATAAGATTCATGAGAAATTTTTGAAAAAAGAACAAAAATATTCACACACTTGATGAAAAATTGTCAATACTTTAAACAGCGACATGAGAAATTTTATTATATTACGTACCAGAATTATCATTTTAGTCATGAAATGCGTACAACCTCAATAAATTATTGTTGAATTTAATACTTGAATTGTTAACAATTTTGCAGTATGAGGTTAAAGAATCGACAAATGAGTAAAAAATATTACAATAGAAGTAAAAGAATATTTTATATATATACATATATAATAAAAGAATAGTCATATCACAAGGACACAATATTTGTAACGATTAGAATTGAAATTAAATTTTGGTATAAAATTATAAATAACTTTAAGCA
>NW_025110150.1:0-21618 GCF_011392965.1 Frieseomelitta varia
TTCGCCATGCTCAATTTTCAATGGCTATTAAAACAAAAAGTAACAAGACAAAAAAAAAAAAAAAAAACGCAAATCATAATCACAGTAATAATCATAATTCTGGAATAGCTCGAAATGTTGCAAACAGAAACGAATTTTAACAAAGAAGATTCGAATTTTCGGGAAAATGGAAAGTAAGGAGATAGGGAAAAGAAGAGAGAAAGAAAACGAGAGGAAAAGACGAAAAGGAAGAATGAAAGAAAGAAAGGAAATGGCGTACGTTTTCTCGGAAGAGATGCTCGAGAACGACGAGTCTGAAAGAAGAGGGCACCCCGGATGTCTCGAGGCTGCCCTGCAAGACAATACGAGGAGTACACGTCGAGACTACCACTCAGACTTGCCTGCAGGCCACCTGTAATAAACAATATGACTCTTACCTGCACCTTTTGTGTGCCACCCGGTACTTCCTGTCCTGGAGGGCCGAGGGTGAATCCAGGATGCCCTACGGCACTGCCCTGGCACGCACACTGCAAACACAGTCCGAGCAGGAATTTAATTCTGCAGAACCGGCGACGGTTCCTCTCCGGTTCTTTCGCCTCGCGGATCAAGAATCGGTTCTGTTTGATCAGAGTTTCGCCTCGGCCAGATTCGAGGGAGTTTTCTTTCCTCTCGTACGTACACGAGTGGAACAATGTTTAATTCGCGTTAACACTTAAATGGTCGTCGCGTGTCCACTCTAGAAAGTCACGTCTTTGTTGGAAGATTTCGAGAGGCGATTTCTTTCAGGCTTTTACTCCTTTGCGACACGAGTCGCTTCCGATGAAAATGATCTCTCAGTATTTTTCTTAGCATTCGATTTTGACAGCTTGAATGAAATTCGTATAAAATGAAATATCTGAATGAAATTTTTAGAATAGCAATCTTTTAAATTCTTAACTGGTATGATTGCGGACCCTTAGGATTAAATTATTCAATTTCGAGATTCGTTCGTTAAACTTTGGAATTTAATTTAATTATTGGTTTCAATGTACGGTGCAAACTGAAGACTTCTCTGAATTTTGGTAATCTAACGCAAACTAATTTCGTCTATAAATCGCCGATATCACTTGTCGATTGAGCAGTTAAGTTTTTAATATCTTTTAATTTCATTGTGGATTTTTAAATATACGAAATTTGTGCAACGTTCGAAAATATACAAAACATCTAGAATGTAAATCAGTAAATATCAAAGTAATATCTAAAGTAAGATATTTTTAAATGATTAAAAAATGTTGTGTTTCCTCTCGTTTTTATTTTTCGTTCCTTATGAAATATCGAGTGATAGAGAACGCTTCTTCTTTTTGTTTACGAGGCTAATCGGCTTGAGTGCAGCAAGGGCTGTCCGAAGTTAGCTTAACGCAATTATGTGGTGACTTGGTGTACGCAGATTCTCGCAGAAGGATGCGTTAATTCGTTAAAAGTAGTGATAAATTTTCAAGTTACGGCTCACTTTGCGAAATTAAATAAACGTGTTCGTAATTTTCTGCCAGGGCAGAACTTGGCGAGAAAAAAATTCGAATGAGGGAACAAACAGCAGCATTATTTTCATATTTCGGTTACCGAAGGATCAGAAGAAAAATCGTTCACTTTTTACATGAAATTAAATTTTTTTTTTAAACGTAGATTATATGTAAACGATCTATAGATCACGAGTTGCATCAATGTAGATATTGAATGATTTATGTAAAAATAAATTACATATATGTACATGAACAAACTATTTATATACATATAAAATAGAAATATAGTTAACAATATATACAAAAAAATAAATATATACAGAAACGTACACGCAAAACTGTGTAATAAAAATTACTCATTTCTTTTCAAATGAAAATATAATTTTAATAAAAAGGAGACGTAATTATCTCCAGAAATTACACAAATATTATTTTGAAATATTTGTTGAATTAATTAATAGCTGGTTCATTGATGTACCAACGTTTACGGATAATTCCAAGTATAATAAAACGTGTGTCTCTTCAGCGTCTAAAAATAACGAGGAAATTAGCTACAAGCCTATTAAGCAACGCTTGTCATCTCGCCCAGCGAGAGTAGGAAAGAAAGAACCGAGTTCTCGTTAATTAACGCCTTTCCAAAAGCTTGTTTGTATTTCCATAATACTTTGTGAACGCGTAAAAGCTTTCGTAAGAAAATCAAAAGTACACAAAGTTGCATTTTACTCGATATAGTGTTTCTTTACTTGCTCGCCAGCAACGTTATTAACAATGCTTTCAAAGTAACGCAAATCTCTGTTACAGATAATAAATATTACTTGATATACGATTATATGAATATATGAACATTACTATAAATAAATATTACCTTTATTATCGTGCCATTATGTTGGATGTTACAACGTAAAAATACTACTGTCCCCTTTCACTTTGCAAATTCTTGAAAATTCACAGTTATTTAAAAGAATTCTACACTCGACTGTGAATATTTCTATAATCGCGTTGGCGTTATCAAATTCCTTTGATAACGCCAACCCAATTCCCTGTCATTCTCAGTGCCGAACAGTGCAAAAAAATGTTGACGCTGCAGCGTGACGCAGGAAAGCTGTTAATAGGACGCGAGAACTCGAGCGGGATAATTGTGGTTGCAGCTGGAAATTACCGTGATTCATTTTCTCGCAAAAAGTTGCGCTGTTGTCGGGAGAGGCAGGCGTACGCGAAGGAAAAAGACACGGAAAAATTTTCCGCTTCAACAGTTTCGCAGTGGCGAGGACTCCTTATAATTTTCAGCAATTCCAGCGGAATTGTCCGAGGCATCCCGGGGTGGTTTCTCCCCCGAGTATTTTCTTCCCGTTTCGAAATATTCGCCCCCTTCTCCGCAGCAGAGAGTAAATTAGGAGAGTGGAGTTGAATCCAATTAACGCCCTTCAAGCATTCGCGCCCTCCACGCTTCTTACGTACCTCTTAAGCGCTTCATTTTCTCCTTAACGATGACGAATCAGCTCCACAAAGAACCAAACAGTCCCACGTTCCGTGCGAATGCATTGATTATTTTGTTTCAATTATTCTTCTTCTCTTTCTTTCAATACTTGTTCCAGTTTTCAATTCATTGACTCTCGGCTTCAACAGTTTATTTACTTTAATATTTTAATTTTAATCGCATATTGTGTTTTAATTATGTATTACATGTTGTATCTTAATATTTTAATTGAGATGCTTAAAATGATTAATTTGCTTATTGGAGGTTCAAACGACGATGACACGTTTTAAATAAACATTTAGTCGAATGTAGAAAGACGAGTAGCACAGTTTTGATCTGTATTAAATTTTTGAGCTTTTGGTAAACTCACACATTATTAAAATAGTGAAAATGTAATTAATTATATTTCGAAATGAAATTCGTAATTTGTGATTTCTTCCTGCCTTCCAAACGTACGAAGTAATTTATTTTATTGATACAGAAAAAAGGATACTCCGAAATTCTAGACGAGAGTGTATATTTCGCGTCACGTTGTTTTATCATCATTTTTATTTCCATGTAAATGTCAGTTTTTATATTTCGGAAGAATTGAAATTTATAGCGTAGAGCTGCAACATGCGGATTGTTTTCGGTGAGATAATTTAAGAATTGTCTTTCACTACGTTTTTCTCCTCTTTTTTTTTTTTTTTTTTTTTTTTAAATACGTCTCTGCACGAGTTGAATATTTTTCGTTTAACTTCTGAAAATGGTATAGGGACGAGTGTTTTTAAAATAGAATTAAAACGCGTAGCTTTTACGTTTCATGTTCGCATGTTTGTGTCCAATTTTCTTTCAATTCAGCGAAACGTCATTTTTCTTTTGAAGAGCACGTTGTGTGACGTTCTTTCTGTGAAAATATGTAAAAATTAGTGCCACGAGTTGAACAACGGTGTTACAAATTTGAAAGGGCGCAGCAACGCGGATTCATCGCGAGCGCGTTTTGAATTTTATTTGTAAAATTGCGCGGGGATAACAAAAATTGTATTAATATTGTATGAAAAACGAATTTCAGTGACAATTTTGATAGAATTTTCATCTTTCGCTAATAGTTCCTCTATTACGAATTGTAAAATTCCAAAATTCAAATCCTTCTTTAATTGATTGAAAAAGATACAAAATCACGTGCAAATAACTAAAATAACATTATTTTCCACAGAAATTGAAACTTATCAAACTCAATGATCAGACTTGGATTACCAAACTTGGCTTCATGAAAATTTAACCACTTTGTTTAGAATATCTCGGTGTATGAATATTTTCCCGAAGTTCTTGAATTCTTCAAGATCCATCGGGCCCAAATTTCCATTTGGCCTCGCGAAGTGACCCTTCAGGAAGTGTCTGAAGCGACGTACAACACACCCGATACGTTCATATTCCGTCGGAGTAAATACAAAGAGCATATTTCGGAACGAAAAATATACGAGAGATATCTCACCTTTGACTCACGCGGAGGTCTCTTTCTTTCCGCTCCTCTTGCCTTCTGTTCCTCCCGCTGCTCGAACGCTCTCTCGTCCCTTTGAGATCGGTTGATTTACGAAGGAGCTTGGAGATGAGCCAGACTGTCATATTTGGTTTGCTTCTGGAGCGTATTGCTGCACGTGAGCCGGTGGAAGACGGTACACATAACCGGGGTAACGTTTCTCGAGGGTGTAACAAATTTCCAGACGATACGAGATGTATTCATTCAAATCGCGAGGACGACGGATTTTATGGGCCGATGAAAGTCTGCCAATCTCCTTCTTCCTTTCACCTTCGTGCACGTTATTCCGCATTCAACGTGCGCATGATTTTGCTACGGGTGTGACTTCGGCGAATCGTTTTAAAGGATTACAAGCTTACTGCGATTGGAGATTTTAGATATATTAGATTATAGATTTTTACGTGTAAATTTAGAGCCTGTGAAAGGTTGATATTAATTTACGTACAATGTCAGAGATCGTGAGGAACAATTTTTGGATAATTTTTATTCGGTTTTGTTATTACTGTCTTACGTTTAACCACGTTGCGCTGGCAACTGATTGCGGACCATAACGAGTGACCAAACCGTGTACAATAATTCGTCGCTTTCTTTTCGAACTCGTCGGTATGATATCACTGGATAGAAATTACTGAGAAGTAATAAATTTATTATTTATTCTGCCTACTTTGTTTTACTTAAATATACTTACAACTTAGAAAATATTGGAAGTTTGGGATAAAAAATTCTCGACGTACGTCATTCCAACACAAGAGTTTAACCACTTGCGCTGACAACTGATTGCGGACCATAACGAGTGACCAAACCGTGTACAATAATTCGTCGCTTTCTTTTCGAACTCGTCGGTATGATATCACTGGATAGAAATTATTGAGAAGTAATAAATTTATTATTTCTTCTGCCTATTTTGTTTTACTTAAATATACTTACAACTTAGAAAATATTGCAACTTTGGAATAAAAAATTCTCGACGTACGTCATTCCAACGCAAGAGTTTAACCACTTGCGCTGACAACTGATTGCGGACTATAACGAGTGACCAAACCGTCTAAAATAATTCGTCGCTTTCTTTTCGAACTCGTCGGTATATCACTGGAAATTATTGAGAAGTAATAAATTTATTGTTTGTTTTGCCTATGTATTTGGTTACACTTAAATTTAAAATTGAGAAAATATTCCAGTTTTTGAGACAAGAAATTCTCGACGTGTCAAATGACCAAAATGATCAATTCGTAATTTATCATGGAAATTTCGTTCATTCGATTCACGAATTGCATTTTTTAAAAATTAAGCGATTTCTCGCAATGTAGATGAATGCATGTTTTTTTTCTCTGTTCCTTGTACTTTATTCCCTCTGATCCAAGTTCTGTACTTCATTCGCTGCTAACTCTAATCTTAAATAACAAGATAATGGAGAATTTATGATCAAGATTATCGAGAAATTTTATAATACGCGTCACTTGAGAAATAAAAAATAAATTTAGTGCCGCGTGGGATTCGAATTTCAGAGTGTAAAAATTGAAATTATGAAACGAAAATTCGCTATTTGGTGTTATTGTTGCGTCCTCCTGTCGTTAGAAGATTTCTTAAATTTACAAAATGTATGAAAGAATGTCAGCATGCATAATTTCTTCTTTCAATTTTATGCTAAAGTCCTTCTCCAAAGATTAAAAGTTCTCTTCTTTCTTGGCACGGTGATGAAATTAGAATCTAAAAATTCCGAGAGCACAGCGGAATATATTTACGATACTTTTTCATAAAATTTCGTTTAATTGAAAAGCACATCACCACGACGCTTCTTCCCTCTGTTATCTTTTCATTTCCAAGTGAGGATAAAAATACAGATGAACGAAGAGACAGACAAGCGTCAGTGAAGCAATAAACGAATCGTTTCGTGTTCGCGACAGTTCCCGGATTGTGCTCAAGTCGGAATAACGCGTCGAACGGAACACGAGGCGAGCAGTCGTTTCGAACGCGATGATCTAATCTCGAGATCGAAATTTTTCTCACTTTCGAGAAAACAACAATTTCGAACAGCGAGGGAAGAGGAAGAAGACGAAGAAGAAGAAGAAGACAAAAAAGAAAGAAAAACGTGACGAGTCATTTTGACGAAAGTTAAACAATGGAAAGTTAAGAACGAAAAGGCGTAAGGGACAGAGAGAATGGAGAAGAGCGACGAGAGTCGAATGTGAACGAGAAGCTGTCCTCTCGTTTCAAGTTTTCTGATTAAATCTGTTCTGTCGCTTCGCAAGTTGGAGGGCCGAACGAGAGACAAGGGAAGAAAGGGATAGGGACGAACTTGGTTTTCTCCTTGTTTGGCGTCAGAATCGAGCCATCGGAAGCACCAGGTGGGAAAAAGACCCCGGAAAGAGGAAACTGTGACTCCTTTTGCGCTCGCTAACTGTCCTTACTTCGTTGATCAAGGGGAAATTCCACTTAACGTTCGACTAAGTTTAACGTTCTTCAATTTTTTGCGGATATTTTGATAGAAAAACTGGCTGAAGAACGGATATATTGAATTAGGCGATCCGTAGAATTAAGAAATGGTGGGACTGAAAATTTCGAATTACGCGAAGTGTAGAATAATTAAATTTATTTTAATTGCAATACTATAACATTTGTAATACTTCAAGTATTACATTGAAATAGAACTCAGAATAAATTGAATTAAATATAAAATACAAAATATACTTTGAATTTTTCTTTGAAAGGAACTTCTATTCTTCCACGTACAAAACAGTAAGGCGTCATTTGCTTGAGAGATACTTTTTTAGTTAAACTCGTGATTTCGATTTCGTTTCGTGATTATATAATAAATAAATGAATAGTCAACTAAAAACAAAGGACAGTGTATAAGTGTATCCAATTTTGTTAATTTATTAGTTTTGTGAGTCTACTCTTTACTATTAATTAATTTATTTTTTTTTCTACATATGAGATACAATTTATTTATTCGAGATTCTGTATTTAATTTTTAGACTTAGAAAATTTCACTTAAACTTAACGACGCCCATTTCTCACATTAAATCCTTTGCAAGTAGCTTTACTTTACGATATCTCGTACTTAAACAAGAAAAAGAAGCTACTTTTATTCTCACTTGATTTCTTAAGAGATCTATATTAACCAGACAATCACATAAATATGTATATCTATTCTTCATTAATCATCTGATCACTTGATCAAAGATTCATCAGAGAGTTTCGAGTCGAGTAGTTTTTGCCACGTAAAGAAAGAAAATCTATTTTCCATGAAATTGAAAATTAATCAAAAGTTGATTAATGAATTATACACTCGACGCTTCTTTTTTATCGTGTTACACTAACCTACCATCTTTTTTTTATCATCTTTCTCGTGCTCTGAGGAGAACACCGATTCGTGAAACGGTGATCTCCTCTTGCCGCAAAGACCATTCTTTTCTCTAGAGCCATTTATCATCGCGTACCAGCCAAAGAGGCTTTCTATCATTTCTTGTCGAAGGGGCCCACGAACAATAGTAGGACATCGCGCGGCAAATAATTGCGAGAATTTACCGATCTTTCTCGTATATAACACTTTGTCACGCTCCACTTAATCAGCTTCCCGAATTTCTTTCTCTCTCATCGAAGTTACCTAAAGATTACCCAAGACCAGAGAATTTTTCCACCTTTCCAATTAAATTTGATTCGCGATAGGAGATATTGTTGACAAATAAAATAATAAAGAGTGAAATTATTGTATAAAGTGGAATTATATATAATTACATATATTTCTATATAATTATATTTAATATTACATATATTATATATATATTTAATATAATTATTAATATCTATTTAAATATAATTTTATATATAATTATATTTAAATAGATTTAATGTTATAAGTGTCTTATAATAGAGAGTGTTTATAGAAAAAACATCATTAATATTTAATACCACTAAATATAGCAAAATTGAAACAACAAAATAAAGTTATTTAGTAAAGTATGATACGATGATAAGAATATAATTTTGTCAATTTTTCAAAAAAAATGTTTCCTTCTTATCTTTATATAGAAACTTACATATACTGTACATATATTTATACATAATGTTTAATGAAATTCAAAATTCAAAATTTTTGTTTGCATCAATCGTTATTTTCAGTTGTATAGAATTGAAGAACATTAATATCATATTAAACAGACATCACCATATTCGTCGAAATGTGTATATATATTCTGGACATTTTTTCATATTTTTTGGACATATGATTCATGAATAGCTGCTTTCTGTGGATGGACTCGATATATATCGTGACAATGCACGCATATCAGAAGACAAATATTTATGACAAATATTGATGCGAGACGACTGACAGGCTAAAAATGCAACGACGAGATGTCAGAGATGAAACAGTGTAATGTAATCCTTGTGATATATGAAATCATTTTACTTAAAATGCTGACATTACGAGGAAATTGTTTTCAAAATGTGGAACTTTCCACTTTGCATCAACCTACTATGATATTCCGCTAAAAATTGTCTTTAACCGAGCAAAATGAAAATTTCTAATTTCTCATAAAAAGTAAAGGAGAATGTGTCACTTCTAATCTAAAAAAAAATATTTTTAACTTTCTACAGAAATAAATAAAATATATTTATTGCACTAGTGAAGATTTTAAAGACGAGACAGATGTCAACGATTTTAAAAAAGGGCTAGACTTGAATCCTTTATATTTCGATATTAAACAAATATTGCAAATAAAGCGCATTAATGTTTCTGATACATTTCAGAGGTAATTTAAGAACACGTGTGTATCTCTGATATGTTACATGAGAAGAATATTGAAAAATACGTTTCCGAACGATGATTTAAAGGATGCGATAAATTCTCGTTCGAAGCCGATTTTAGGGATTGCGGTTTAGTATCTCATAGCGATTGCCAGTCTATTGTTTCCATTTTCGCGATATATATTCTGAGAAGATGCACACCTACCCCGAAATTCTAGGCAAGACACGTTACAAAAATATAAATTCATGTCCCATTCTTTTGCTGTATATCCGGTATGTTTAATAGCTTGGTCTACATATTTCACGCGGGCTCCTGCAACATGATACTTTTAGAAATATTGCCTGCACTGCCGCAAAACTTACAACTTCCATAAAAATACGTTTCGTAATATTTCATCGCGGACTTATAACTGTAAATTATTTTACAGAAATTATTCAATTGAACAGCTAATTAAAAATTAAGTAGTAGAATAAATTAAACAATTAAACAATTCTATCTTTTCAATGATTTTCTTTTTCTTTTCTTCAATAAGTGTAATTTAATTTTTAAATTAAGACTGAGAGTTAAGTTTGTCTTAAGTTAAATAAATAAATCAGTGAGACTGCTTCTCATTTTCCTACATTATTTTACGTTTCACGTTTTATTACTAAAATATAGAAACCAATACTAGAAATATTAAATTATACTGGTCTGGTAAAATCTATAATTTTGCAAATTTTTTGAAAAATTTATTATATATTCTATGTTTATGAATTAAATATTGGACCTGTCTTTTCAAATTTCTCACGAAAAACGAACACCTATGGATACAAAAGGAATATTTTCACCGAAAATACAAGTATATCTATACCATAAAAAAAAAAAAAAGAAAGAAAGAAAAATCGATTTGTACAAATATCTGCGTTCCTTTAATCAAGTTAGTAAGAATGTTCCAGCATTGCGGACTGCAATCTCGGTTTCCAATTTACTTGAACCATTAACTTGGCTGGCCGTCGCCGGTGTTCGTTGTGAAACAAAGCGCTTTAGTAGAATCCGCCGGAAGCCCGCATGAGCTTTGATTTCAGGGCGCGTTAAATCGCCGCTGACTCGCTAATTAACGCGACCTCATCGTTTCGCGCTGCCTTGGCGAACAATTAGCCTAACTTGCTCGACAAATAAAACTTGTTCGACGTCTGGTTACCATAGGATGGATAGGGCGCGAGAGAGTTGCTAGGTCGTTTCCTTCGATTTGTCTTGTCGCTATCGCGCGATCCGATATCGACGGAAGTTCATGGAGTTTCGGGTAAGCAGCAGCTTCACCCGAATTTTAATTTAGCTCGTTTCACCTTGTCTATAAACGTAGGGACGAATCGATTATTGCGATTAAAAAACTATTTAAATTTCACTTGCAGATGATTTTGAATGAGAATGAGCAAGATTGTGGGAAAAGATATGAGTAAATGTAGCAAAGTAATCTTTGACTGTACGATACAATGTAATATTACGACGACAATATTACGCATGTTGCAGTTATATTTTAAGCAAATGTTTCAATTAAATAGTTAATGAAAAAGGTTGAATCATTTGACTTGAATGACTTAATTGTCATGAAGAATTGGCATAACTTAAAAGACAGTTTTTTGACTTGTTATTATTGTTGAAAGATTTTTTTTTTAGAGTTCTTTAGTTTCAGAGACCTATACTTGATCCTCTTCAACGAGCGCTATTCTTCTTGTCGATGAGTTTCGATTAATTTTGATTAAATATATAATCATACTTACGTACATGTTATGTCTTTCATACACGTCAGAGACAAAGCGTGCAGATATTTCCAGGATACGTTCAAATCTCGCCCCTCTTTTCCTCACTCTGAGATCAACATTTCGGACAGAATCACTCATTGTAAGTACTCTTACCGAATTTCACTGATGAGAATTTGGAAAGGTAAAACGTTTCACGATCCAGCTTCCCAGGGAAGCGAATGAGGATCATCAGTCATTCGTATCGCCTTGCCTCGGAAATCCATTTTGTATCTCCCCTCTCCGCCAAACGCTCTCCTCTTTTACCTCTTATTTCTACGAATCGGCTCATAGATTGAGAACCGTCGAACCACAAAGAATGCGTGATTGATCGCAAGTTGTTAACAGAAACGAAATGGCAGTACAAGAGAGAACGCAGTGAGTGAAGAAACGTATTAGAGTTTCCAATGAAATTTAACACGTACAGACTCAACTTGTTTGATTAAAAGAATAATTTAAATGATCTGAAAGTTGACGATCGGAAAATGATTTGAAGATCGATTTGAACGTTTCAAAATTCGCAGCTCACTTCGCTTCTTTTTGCCTTGTCGATTTGATTGTAAAAATTGTTTGGCGAAGGGAATGAAAATTTGAGAAAAGTTATTGATAAGAGGAAAGTGTTCAGTTTGGAATTGCTATATGCTGGATAGTAAAGTAGGTAGTGACTGTAACGAGTCAGCCAAGCTGGGTCGTCGATCAAGCTGGCGCCATCCAACGGGAAAAGGTTGAACCGTAACAGTTTGTAAAAAAAACTTCGAATGGAGGTGCGCGCTTTCTTTCGCGAGTGAAATTTTCAAGAAAATCAAGGAATTCTCAACCGAACTGCGGCTGATCAAAGCATCCCGTACCTCTTGACATGACGAAATTTCACGTCGAATAATGGTAACTGATTTTTCAATGTATTCGTCGCCGAAAATTTAGTATATATATATTCTTGCGTGCTTGTCAAGACTGTGTCGCACTCTGTCCGAACAATTTAATTCTCACTAATTCTCAAAGAGAGAAATGAGAAAAGAGAATGAAAAATTACACTAAATGATAATTTGGTGAACGTTTCAAGAGTTTCATATTGCTAAAATAGCATTGTTTAATTTAACCGTTTTCATTATAGCCATTTCATTTTATCGAGGTTATATATTTATAATTTAATTGCTCGTATATGATTTAGTTTAATTATTCAAATATGATTTATCATTATGCATATATTGTTTGCGTCATTTTAAGTTTTTTGTAGTAATTTGAACTTTTACTTCGTAGTAAGTATACTTATGGTTATAGTTGTTTCTGGTAATATACTTGCACTACATTATAGTGTTTATAATATATTTATTATTAGTAAAATATAATATATTATTTATAATATATTTATTATAAATAAAATATAATATATTATTTATAATATATTTATTATAAGTAAAATATAAGTTTTATTTCACTGTAATGAAAAGATAATGAGATCGGTATTTATGTGTACGCAGTACAATTTATAATTTAATAATTTAGACTGGGTAGAATTGTTGATTTATTTGCTAAATTAGTAATTTACATAAATTACTTAACTTGTACACAATTTCTGTAACGTCCTAAATACTAACATAGTTTCTTCGTTAGTATTATTTCAGTGTTAATATTTATTTCGGCATTTCTCGAACTATCTTAAATTTTTAAAAATTGCTTCAATATTGTTATGAAAATAATATTACGCTGCTTTGGATTCTATACAATCGTTATTGTCCTTACATCGTATACAAGTAAGATATATTTCACATAAAAAAGATTGGCCAATTTTCCAAAGTGAAAACAAGATACAAAAATTGGAATAAAAGTTAAACTTAAAGTTAAAATTGAAATTAATTTGAAATTCACGGGTAGAATCGCTGTTTCATTTGAATCTCGGTGAAGAATTCAGACACGTATTTGATAATAGCCGGTTTCATCGCGTTTCAAGGAGCAGAAACTAGCGGACGCGTTAACGCGATGAGACTTAATGCGTGCAAAGCCGCGGCTAAACGAGAAACAAGAAGTTTATCTCGTAATTATCGAGAGACATTCTGAAACACGCGTCGCGTCGTCCCGAGGTCCGAGTAAAAACGTGACGATACACGTGTTGCCACGCTACACAATCCTCGCTGAAATGAGCGCAAAACGAAAAAGATGAACGGAGTCGCATATGTCGGCGACGCTTTTTATCATTGGAAATAATTAACGTACTATCCCATCTAGAGCTAACAGAGCACCAAGTTGCTCATCCAGCGTGGGAATATACCAGTGTTTCAGTGTCTTTCCCCATTAGTTAAAATTATATCGAATATATATTTCATATCTTTAAATTTCTGTGAAAAATTGCTAAATTTTTCTTGGAATATGTATATCCACCATATTTAGGTCTTGCAATCCTATTTTGGGAATTTTAGGAGTTTCGAAATGTTTGTAACGCATAAAAATGATATAATCAATGACATTAAGAGCTTGAACTATAAATATTAAGATTTAAACTGCGCAAACTGAATAGAAATTTGTTTCATCCATTAAATATCACAATATTTTGATATTGTAACTTCCTATAAATCTTTGTTACCCTTAAATTTCCCGAAATGTACAAAACATACAAAATATCTATCTATCAAAACGTACAAAATACGTCTGATGGTAAAAAAACAACGAAAGACACTCAACTTGTAGCATCAGCAACTGCCTTAATTTATAGCGAAAAGCGAACGTCCACAAATCACGGATCTTTCTGGCCATCTTTTCAGCCGTGTACAGCACGTTATACCTATACGTGTCCATAGTGAATGGGTTAAAACTGCTCGTAAGGATATCCGGATACATTTACGGACGGTGAAAGCATTCACGATAGGATTTCGAAATTTTCTACAGCTCGGGAGGGAATCTTACGATTCTCCTGCGATGCTTGTTAAAAGGGTACAGGAAGTCGATATTTTATTGAATTTCTGCACATGCCGCGACAGCTTTTCCTCCTTCCTGCGGGAGAATCTGATATCCTGTTTCCACGATAATTGTGAAATTTTCTCGCGCAACGGTTCTCTTTGCCTACCTTTATGCTTTCTTTTCTTTCTTTTATTTATTTATTTTTTTTCTTTTTCTACATCGTTCCCAAAAACGACGCACGATTTTATGTCACGCTTTCGGTCCCAATCACACTGTTCTTCGTTTGACAAAATGTTATCTACTATTTCTCTCTCTCCTTTTTTTTTTTGTATAATTTGTTATGCAACTTTTGCGTAGAAATTGTCCTTTTGTTCGACGTAACGCGTTTATCAGATCGATAATGCTTTACAGCGCAATATTTCTGCGTGTATTAAAAAATTGTAAGCCAGCTCTTGACGTTCGACAGGAGGCTTGAATTTTTCATCTTTCTCCCTGTTTTTTTTTCTTTTTGTGTGTGTGTTGTAAACTTGTGTGACTGTCATATTTGAATACTACATGTGCGGTATATTTTTCGTTGCATTTGGAACATAACGTTCTTTGATATTTTTATTTTTTTTTTATTTTTCGAAGGATTGCTTTTGTACAATCTTGTTATTGTTTCCGAATTGATCCTGTTGTATTCAGCCGCCGTAAATGTCATTTTATTAATGTTAATTCGGTCTCATAAAATTAAATGAAAATATAGATATTAAACAAATGATAAAGAAATGACGTGTCTCTTTACAATTATAACTTTATTGCCTTTATAATCATTAAATTCAGAAGCATTATATGGCAATATTTAGCCAAGGTTATTCTGTCCTGTGTGAAAAATAATTTGCCAACTAATTCGCGCAGAGGATTCGTATACTCTTTATGAAGGCTTTGCACAAATTTCAAAAACAACGAAACAACCTGCTAATTTTCCTACCTTTATGGCGCGCGGTTCTAAATAAAAATTCTGGTTTCCGGAACATGAATAGCCACATGTACATTCGTCGGTTTAATGAACCCATTGTTAACAGTTTTAAGAGTTGGAAAATTGTCCCTCGCATAAACCGAAATATTATTTCACCTTCTTGCAATTAGTTTCATGGTATCACACAGTATTAACTAAGTATTATATATTAGCTCCACGGTTTTTTGAGTTTTCAATAAAAGATACTTCTGTTGGACAAAATAATAGAAACACCTCGTCTACTTACAATGTTTTTTTTATTAATAACGCGGTTATTAATAAAGTCTGCCATAGGTCTTCAGCTTGAATTCTTTTCGGAGTAGATTCATACAAATCTTGAATATTTAATAAGATATTACGCTTTTTATTGCATTTATATGCATTTCATTATATGAACCTTTTCAATCTCTTTCAGTGAGACCGAAACGTGTTTCAAACTTTGTTTTCGAGAATAGATGACTGTGTCGGCCAAGGAAGATGTTCGACTTTACTTGCATGTTCCTCAAACCAAGATTTTACAATTTACAACTGTATAGTAATTAAAAATTCTTTTACCTTCCGAAAATAATTATCTCACCTGTTGTGTGGGTTTGATTTGCCCGAGTTATTTAAATAATCGTTGGATTCGGACAATTGCAACAACGCAATACGCGTTTCACAGGTATTCCCTATTATTTTGTATGCGTTCACTTAAATTTTCCCAGAAGAATTCCGAAAGGATTCACAGAAATAATCATTAACAACACCTCCTTCTCTCGTCACGCATTGAAAATTGACTAATAATTAATCCCCTACGCGCCCGAGGGAGAGAATTCTTTCGAAAAACAATCCAGTACTCGCTATTTGCCAGTCGGTCGAAATGTAAATTTACAAAACCGTGCGAAGGGTGAGATCGCGTTAAAACCGGACGCTCCATTTATCTTCATTAGCCGCGAAGCACGGTTTAGATCAATCGGTGATTTCGTATGCATTGTTCTCCCCCTCCCCCCTCCATTCGTCCTCCCGCGGACTATCGATCCGCATTGGCAGTTTACTCGCCATCGGGAGAAATTGATCGTTTCGACGCGGATTCCTCTCGCGGAATCATGCCGTGTCAATTGATCGGTGTGCGCGCGAACATCACACCCGGGCCGATTATCTCCATGGAATTGGCCTGGCTGTTTTTAATCGAACGTGTAGCGAGCGCCGAGCGCGAAAATGACGATGGAATCGCGAATCAATAGCCGCGAGAATGGAGGTAAACGTTTGCGTTTGGTTAGCAGCAAGTGGCCGTTCCGCTTTGCCCTTTCCCTGTTTCACCTCTGTTGCACAACCGGCGATCGAATCAAGGCCTAACGACGAGCGACTTTCTATTATCGTTCGTTCCGGACGAGCGTTTACACTTTCGGCCCTTTCGTTATTATACCTATCGGAAGCCAGCGCGAGCTTGGAAATGAAAAATTGCCGATATCTCCGAGCAGCTTGCCAACTCCGTGAGAAAAAGTCGTAATAACAATACACTTGACCCCGTTCCGAGGCGCGCGGACCCTCTACTTTGACAATCCCGAAGTTCGTTGATGCTTTTACATTATGCAGCGGGTCTGGCGAAGGTAAAGTAAAGGTTTCTCGGAGCGTTGTAAAAATTCAAACGTCCCCGGGATCACTGAGAAAATTCCACCCGCGACCGTCGCCTCTCGACGAACGAAATCTCTTCTTCGCGACAACTCCTTAAAACTGATCGCACGATTCATTCTTCGCTGTTTTTATTGAAGTTAAACGACGGAAATTCGGCCGAAAATTCGATCGACGGGTGATCCGGACGATTTGGTTGCGCGATTTTAACGGTCGAAGTTCGGGTAACCACCTTGCGCTGGCAACTGGTTCGCGGACCATAACGAGCGACCGAATCGTATACAATAATTGGTCGCTTTCTTCTTCTTTTTGAATTCGTTGGCATGATACCGCCGGATATAAATTAGTAAGAAGTAACAAACTTATCATTTCTTTGGGTTTAAATAAATTTATTAATATATTTAATAAATAATAAATATATTTAAGTATATTTATTAATTATATACTTAAATATGTTTAAATATATTTATTAATTATATACTTAAATATATTTAAATACATTTATTAATTATAAATAAATATATATATATATTAAAATTATTTATTATAAAATATATTAAATAAATAATAAAAAGATGTATTGAATAATTTACTGTATTAAAATATATTAAAATTATTTATTATAAATAAATATATTTAAATATATTTATTAATTATATACCTAAATAATATATTTAAGTATATACTAGTATATATTAATTATATACTTAAATAATATATTTTAAATATATATACTTAAATTATATATTTCATATATTTAAAACTGAGCAAATGTTGCAATTTGGGACAAAAAGTTTTCGACGTGCGTGACACGTCATTTAACCAGCGCAAGAGGTTATAAATTGCGAAGAAAATTACCGACGACTCGCTTTCCCAATTACTCAGCGATGTTTAATACGATTTTAATCACGTCTAAATATACAAAGCCTCACGAAGCGAGGGACACGCAAGATGATCGCAGGTACAGTCGATTTTCGTGAAAATTGCTTGAGGGGTAGCTCGACTATGCTCGAGGAAATTTCACCCCGCGAGGAGACAGGTTTTGGAAAAGTTCTCGCGACAGGATAACACTGAAGTTTCAGTCCATCTCGAGATCGCCTTATCTGACACTGATCGTTATTGTATTACACGCTCTCCCGCCGCTTTTTCTTTCGTTTTCCACTCCCTGTTTTATTAGTTTAGAAACTCTCGTCCAGGGAAGTTGTCGGTAGTTGTTCCATGGGTGTTGGCGCTTCGCATTTTAAGAGATTGGCGGGATCGGCGCGAGTCGTTTAATGAATTAAAGAGACCGCTGAAAGTTTGATGTGAGCGGCGCATCAATCGTGCAAGCGTTTAGGAATAGATTTGTCTAGGAACTTGGCTTAACTGCAATAATTACTTGGATAAAGATTGTCGTTGCTAAGGTTGGAACTACTCCGAGTACGAGGTAACGTTGGTAGCGAGGAGTGAATTAAATTAACACGAGTTGCATTAATCCTGCTCGTTGCGTCTCGTTTACCCTTGGCTTCTAAAACGATTTTTCAAACGAAGGCTTTATCTTCGAGCTACTGCGAAGTAGTTTCGCCTCTACCCTTCTTCCCTTTTTTTCTTCCGTTTTGTTTTTTTCATTTTAACTTCTACAACTTTTACGATTTTTACTGTTCCCCGTGGCAATTTGCAAAATTGCATTGCGCTGCAATTTTCTATTCGTCTCGTATATATACGAGAGACGAAGAAATTCTATCGAGGAGAATTTCAATATAAGAGGCGGTTCAATTTTTCGAAATGGAAGTTTATAGAAAAGTCAATAAAAGTGTGATTCTCGAAGACGCCTTCTTATTTCTCACTTCTTCGCGTCTACCGAAATTGACTTGCAAAAATTGCGGCGCGAGTAAAGATAGAACGTACGAATTTCTCGCGCGGGATTCGCAATTTTCGTTTTTCGAAGCTTTATCTAATTTCGATAACAGAAAGGTTCGCCCCGGTATCGAGCATGGTTGGTTTCGCGTCCATGAAACTATAAAGGCTGGTTGGTAGTTGAATTTGCCGGTCGTAACGAACGAATTTCTTACGTAACGATCGATGGAACTCTTTTATACAGACGAGGTATCGATGAATTCAGGAGTGTATCGTGGGAGGGATCTTGAAGCGAAACATCCTTCTCTTTTTTTCCACTCGCTAGATTCGCAACAATGATGCTTTTTAAGTTTTGCGCACGAAAACTTACGCAATTCTTTCATAAAACGTATTTTCCAAGTGCTTTCTGACGGTTCGATGGAATCACATTGATCGAGTTATTTATTCGCGAACTGTAGCTAGATTCGTATTTCAGTTCGTATTTTTCACATTCGGTGAAAACCTATTTCGTTATTTTGCAGTTATTACTTCACAGCGGCTTCTATTTTTATTTTATTTACGTGGCGAATATTTTACACGTTGATCATTACTTTTAACAATTTTTAGTTATTTTTTTTATGAAAGACACAGCGTAGAAAAATTATTTAATTTCTTAAGTTGTATCATTAGTAGTTACATGATCTGGAAAATGAGAATTCTTATATTAGCAAAAATTATTATTATTTCTTAGCTAATTTATTCATTTTCAATTTCATATTCAGCCTCGGTAAACGAGAAAATATTTCTCATCTCTGTCGTTTTACACTCTGTCAGCATCGTAAAACAGTGTAATCTGTTTTATCGTGTAGCTCTCAAAATTTCACAAAAGAGACCGAATTTCTCAAAAGTCAATCTTATTTTACTGCAACATTGCAAAATATTTGTTTCCTCGTACACGTATTTCTCATTCGGACAAAAATAATCATTCGCAAGACTTTTTAACAAAGCGAGACTTTCAGTCTGCAAGATAAGACTTATTTGAAGATAATGATGCAACGTGTTTTATCAATTAATGCGAGACCGCGTTGAATATTTTATCCTACGATCGGTGTCATTAGTTTCTCGTCGTGGCACGTATTTTGTTGTAATTTCTGTGCAAAACGTATTTGAATATTAGGAGAATATAAGCGAGTGCTAGGAACGTGTGCAGCGGTCATGTCTTATGCGCTCGTTGAAGTCCCCAGATGTATTCACCGATCGAATCCGTCAAGCGTTGAAATCTTCGCTCTCGAATTGATAGGCGCGTCTCTACAAGGCGAGATAGCTTCGAGGGAGCAGAATCGTATTTAGAATTTAAAATTTCTCTCTTCTCTACAGTCTCGGCCTTATGTTTAGGAGATGTAGAGAAGAGAAGGACGTTCGAAAATTGCAATCTAAAGATTACTCTGCTTATATCAGGGGAATATGTCAGTATAGGTGTGGCTGCGAAGAAATCGGGGGTTAGTTTCTTAGAGTTTCTTCGTAATTCTCTTTAATATATAATATTAATGTTAATATTTTTTCGATATTAATATTAATATTTTTTTAATATTAATATTTAATATTTAATACATAATATTTTCTTACGAAAACAGTAGTTTATTTGAAAACTGTCGTAGAATTTTCCCAAATGTTGATCATATTCTTTGCGAAGAAGATTATTAGCGTAACGTTGTTTTTGTAACATTAATTTTATAAAATTATAAAATATAAATCTTATAAAATTATGAAATATAAATCTTATAAAATTATAAAATATAAATCTTATAAAATTGTAAAAATATAAATTTTATAAAACTAAAAATACAAAATGACATTAATTTTGCAAACTCTCTCTCATCTTTAGCTAATAAAATAAATAAAATTTTTGAAAAAGAAGAAAGATCCATAATCTAGCAATTGTGATCGATATTACATCTCTAAATTTATTTTAGAATATTCTACTTAAAGTAAAAAGTGAAGCAAGATTGGCCGAATACTAATATTCAATGACTTTGTATTTTTACACATTGCATTTATAATAAATATTTCGTTAAATAATATAGTTACAAATACTTTCTCATACTACTTTATAACTTAATGAATTTATTTCACGAAACGATGGTTTATCTAAAATTATCAAAATAATAAAATTTATACTTATTTAGTGTGAAGTATCAGATGTACATAGATTTATCTAATATATATAATATAAAATGTAAAATAATATAATATATAAAAGAATCTATGCGCAGGAGGAAATATCATGCTAGTTTCCCAAGCGAGACAATGCCAGCCGTACAATTTTTAATGCGATTTACGGGCTCATATTTCGGCAGTAAATATCGATTATCGAAGCAAGTTTTCAGCCATGGTGAACCGCAGTATGTCGAGTTTCACAAATCTATGTGACGTATGGCGCGCGAAATGGAGCCATAACACAATATATTAAAGAAGTATGATCATAATCGCTCGAGAATCTAGTTCAAAGCGTGTATAATCAGTTTAACATGAATTTGGTCGCGCAACTGAATTCGAAATGGAAAACACGATGCAATATTTAATTTTGGAAATTGCATTCGACGTTGTAACTTTTGAAGTTTAAAAGGATTCTTTACCAATTGTAATTTATACAACGAACTTTATCATTTTCATATTTTTAACTTGTCCGCTATTTTTCGGATATTTTAGAATATGCGAAATGTTTCGTCCACGATACTGTGGAAGTTCACCATGATAACAACATTTCTTGACTTGACATTTAATTCAATTTGGAAATCAATTTTTCTTTTTACGAGGGATTCATTAATACCTGATCTAATTTTCATTTTGTTTTCAACTCCCAGTTAGAATTGGTATTATCAAAATCTTGTTTTATTAATAATGGTATAAACTAATCATTCTAGAAATGACGGTGGATACGTTAATGAAGTCTAGCTGAAACAATTACCTATTAAATTGAGCGTGTAATTTGCATGATATTTAATTATTCCTGTGCAATGATTAACTAAACTTCGTGTTGTTGCTCCGAAACATTTTCGTCAGCTATATTATAACACACTCGTTCAAAACGTCCAATTATTTATTTGCCAAAGTTCAAGCAAATCAGAATTAAATAACGGAATGACGGTATTCATGAAAATTATACCAAGGAATTTCTTACCCAACGTACAAACACGCAGACCCTCGTGTTTCTACCGAGATTACAGAATTCATTACGCCTTCTACTACCATCGTTCTTTCACAGTCCGGAGAACTTTGAAACCAATTGCAATTTCAAAAA